>NC_090796.1:16310000-16337500 GCF_040054535.1 Antennarius striatus | reverse complement strand
GTGTAACTGTAATGTTTGTAAGTTATTTAACATTAAATATGTTAAATTTAATGTGGCCCCCCATGAAAACGAGTTTGACACCCCCTGTATCTAGCATGTTCGGGCGGACGTACGCACCCAGGTTGACGGTGAGTCGTACGCGGCCCCCGTCCAACTCCAGACGAAGCGTGTCTGCAGAGTTCCGGGATGTGGTTGCCATGAGAACGCCGTAGGCCCGCTGGGAGCGGAAGCGTAGCGAGACGTCCTCCGCCTCGGTGTGCATCGCCACAGGCAGCTGCACCTTCATAAACTTGCTGCCGTCGTAAGACAGGATGGTTGCGTCTGTAGGAGACGGGGAGTGATAGACCGGGGGTGGGGGGACAGACGGAGGAAAGGGAGGTGGGTGGAAAAAGAGAGGAGGAAACATCAAAAAACATCCACGTCTGACAGCAGAACACACGCCGTGGGAAGAGATGAAGCTAATTTGATGTTGAGTGAATCAGGTTTAAACATGACAAAGTGTGTAGCAGCTCTCCTGCGTTCCCGAGCTGCGTCACGTCGATGCCTCCTATCGGATTACTCCTTCGTTTCCAGCCTTAATTCACCGCCATCATCATCATCATCATCACTCCCTCGCAAAAAAATCTAAAAGGATCCGGCGCAGATGGTTGAATCAGGATGAGTGGCGACTGGCGTGTTTGCCTCCCCCCCCGTACCTGACATCACACACATATCACACACACCTCGGAGCAGTCGTGGAACACGCTCAGGTGATCCTGCCTCATTTGCATATTCATAACCCTCTCCTCGCCGCTACCTGCTGAGACCAATCCCCAGCCTGTAAACTGTTTACCTCAGAGGACCCCTGGTTTTTTTTCTGATTGGCCAATTAATCCACGGCGAAACACACACTCTTGTGTGTGTGTGTGTGTGTGTGTGTGTGTGAGTCTTTATCTCTTCCTTCTTATATCCCTCCGTTCCATTCCTTCTGCTCTCTCTCTCGCTCTAAGACGGTCGGCGCCGAGGCAAAAACAAGAGAACAGGAAGGGAGGCTTCATGAATACTGATGAGACCAGGAGGGTAAGAGTGTGTGTGTGTGTGTGTGTGTGCATGTCAGAATAAGTGAGTGAATTTAAGTGTGAACAGAGCAGGGTTTCGTAAAGTGAAGTGGGGGGGGGGGGTAGAAAATAGGGATAGAGGAAGATAGAGAGAAAGAGTAGCAGAGCTCTTGGCTAAAATGCAAATGAACCCTCATTAAGTTGAGGAAAAAAGAAGGTGGTTGGCCTGTTATATCACAGATAACACACACACACACACACACACACACACACACACACACACACACACACACACACACACAAAAACAAATACGTGCACGCGTTTGTGAAAAGGGAGACGGCTGACTGAGTTTTCCCCGCCTACAGCACCTGACTCACGATCAGGTAGGGAGGGGGCAGGTAAGGGGGGGGGGGGGGCAGGGGGGGTAGGTTTAGATGGAGGTATGGAAGCCCGTTCACACCAGGAAATGAAAGGTAGAAAAAAAAACAAAAAAAACTTGTCACATATGATCGCATCATCGGAAACACTCCACACACACACACACACACACACACACACACACACACACACACACACACACACACACACACACACACACACACACACACACACACACACACACACACACACACACACACACACACACACACTCCAGATGTGCTACGAGCTGCAGATGTGGCGTCGGTTGACGAAACCGAGGGAAACACGAGAATCCATCCTGGAGACGGTTTATTATTGTTTCAGGAAATAACTGATGAATTGTGATGTAAACATCATGAATATTTACAACGCATGTGTCACTCTCAAGGCCCCCGGGGGGGCCAAATGTGGCCCCGCCACATCATTTTAAGTGGCCCACCAGAGAATAAAAGATCAGAGTGTCTCCAAATAAATAGGTCAAAACTACATTTCCCACAATGCAGTAATTCATCCCATTTTAAGTCTGACAAAGACGTTGTGAACAAAGTTAACCCCAACCCTAAAACCACCACCTCCAATGGTTTGTGTTGTTCCAAACTGGGAGGGCAGCTCTTATTGAGTATGAAAGGCCCCTTTAGAACATAATCAATTATTCATAATTATTAACAGATGGAGATTTATCCTCTGTGCAGAAACGTTAAGCTTCAGTAATAATATTATCTTCCAGTAGGAAAACAGGAAGTGAGGAAAACCCGGGTGTGAACAGCGCCAAGATGAAGGAGTGTCGATGCAAATTGGGGTGCGATCGCTTCACAAAATAACAATCCGTCTTTGAGCCGGAGCGTGACGACATTTTTGTTCATTAAAGAAGGAAAAGAAAAGGGGGGGGGGAGAGGAGAGAGGGAGAGAATCAGGGAGGGGAAGAAGGAGAGGGGAACGGCAGGTAGAAGGCGTGAACATGCCCAATCATTCTCTCCATCTGCTCCTCCATCTGCGCTTCCTTTAATCCACCCCACCGCCAGTTAGTGACCCCTCGGTGCACACGGAGCGAGGGATGAAGAACGACGAAGAGGAGAGGAAGAGAGAGAGAGCATTTCGCTGCAGATGCGCCCCCCACCCCCCCACCGCCGCCAAAATAAAACATCTTCCTGTCGACGTCTCTCTCTCTCTCATCTTCCTGTCGCCGTCAATCCAGATGCGTCACAAACAGCACGTCCTCCCCGTCTCCGTCTCGTCGCTACCAATCCGCCCCCCCCCACCCCTCCACCCCCCCACCCTGCAACCTGAATCCTCATAATTCCCCCTCTGTCAGATTTCTCTCCTCCTGTCTCACCATTCCTCTTCATCCCTTCACCTGCTTGTCAAATGGCTGTTCCAGCCCGGTGGTCCCACCCCCCCCACCTCCCTCCCTCCTCTGTCACCGCTCCATCACCCCCCCCCCACAGTAGATTCTCCTTCTTTTTTTTTTGACAATCCTTGCTGCTGTTTTCCCTCCCCTCCCCATCACCTTCCTGACCCCCCCCCCCCTCCAAAAAAAGGGGGAGGGCTGGTCTGGGAAAATCTGGCTTCTAATCATGGAATTAATCGTCATGACGACTGATCCAGTGATGTAACGGAGGATCAGAGGAAAGCTGAAGTTGCGGCAAGTGATGAAGCAAATTGGTGCAAATCTGGCAACCAATGAGTTAACAGAGGAGTATTTTTAACCCCATGACATCATGTGATGTCAATGCGATTCTATTGGTCGAGACGCCGTCGCCTCACCTCTCTCGCAGGAGCGGCCCAGGTAACCCGTCCCGGAGCAGTCGCAGACGTAGCGGTTCCAGCCCTCCCTGCAGACGCCGTTGTGCTGACACGGGTTGGACAGACACTGCTTGGGGGGCTCCCTGGAGCAGGACGGCTTCACCCCCACCGCCCGCTGGGCCTCGGCCAGCCGTCGGATGTCTTTGCTCTGCCCGTCCACAAACAGGTCCCGGATGCAGCCCACATACCCGTAGTTCAGCAGGGCGGTCCACACCTGAGGAGGGCGTGGCCAGTGGGCGGAGTCAGCGAAAAAGAGATTAATACAGGAAGTCCCCGGGGTCCGGTTCCAAATCCATTTTTTTTAGCTTGATATAATTATTAAAATCCTAATCCAATTTAATTTTAGTATAAATTCATCTTCTCCAATCACCTGCTGCTATTTCTGATCTTTCATCAAGACGCTCAGAAGGTGAAGACGCAGCTCTCTCCTCCTCCTCCTCCTCCTCCTCCTCCTCCTCCTCCTCCTCCTCACATTCTAAATTATGCATGTTGTCTTTTCTTCATCTATTATTTTTCCAATCTGTTCTAAATATTTTTCCCTTTCAGTGGACGTTTCCTGCATTAGAGCAGGATTCGCTGCTTCCCACGTCCCACAGAGGTTATTTTAGTTAAACCCGACCATCCTCCACTCCATTTTCACCTTTTTTTTTCCTCCTCTACACTTTCCTCCACTTTTTTGTTGCTGCGCTCTTTCATCATTGATCCGATGGTGAGAGTGAATCTCTAATCAGACAGATCATTGAAAGACAACCTGAATATGGGCGTTTAGACCTCCTAAAACACAATAAACGCGACAAACGTGAAAATCTCACAACAAACGAACCTCTGTGGGGAAGATCAGCCCGGCGCGGTCCTCGGGGAGTCCCCCCAGGTACAAGGTGTCATCCAGGTCCAGGATCTCGCTGTCGCCCGGAGCCGTGTAAGCCGTTCTCACGCTGTTCACCGAGATGGTTCCTGGAAGCAAAAGAAAGCTGGTGATGCCGGAGAAGATCAGCGCCATCCACAAACGAATGCATGATATCACCCATAGAACACCCCCACATCTATTTATAGACACTCAGTGAATAAAAGAAGCTTCTTCTTCGTGTTGTGAAACTTCTTTCAACACGTTCCAACAGTTCTGACAGACGCGTTTGTGTTAATACGTCTACACATCCTGACTCCATCCATTACCAGTTGTCAGGTGTTAAATATAAGATATTTAACTGTGATACTTTCTCCTCCTCCTCCTCTTCCTCCCCATCAGGCTGGATTCGTACCTGCTCGTCCGTCCCTCTGGAAGTCCACATGGTACCACTCTCCGTCGTTGACCTTCCTGTCGATGGCCTTTGTTTTGGTGGTTCCTGAACCCATGTCCAGCAGCAGGTACAGGTGTCCGTCCAGCATCTCGATGGCGAAGAAGTCCACCTGCGAAGACATCGAAAGCATTCTGTAAAGACGGATGTTCTTTTTTTTTATAGTTCAAGAGCGTCAAACTCATTTCCACCGAGGGGCCACATCAGCATAACGGCTGTCCTCTAAGGGCCAGATGTAACTAATAAATGTAACTAAATGTAACTCAGTAATGTAAATAAATGTAACTACTCCTTAATGTTAAGTACCTCTGAATTTATTACTTATTCAAGTTACAAACATTAGACAGAAAAAAAATGTTTGTTAGTTTCTCTGTTCTAACATAAATCCTTTTAATTTGTCAGGTAATTAAACCCACAGAACTCCATCAATCAAGGATCAAACTATCAATCAATAAAGAAAAATAACATCAAACACAAGTTAGGACGTTAACTTTGTTCAAAAAATGGTTTCGTCAGACTTAAAATGGGCTGAATTACTGCATTGTGGGAAATGTAGTTTTCGCTCAAAGCACACATTTATTTTTACATTTGAACCTTTTATGCTCTCGGGGGCCACATCAAATGATGTGGAGGGCCACATTTGGCCCCCGGGCCACGGGTTTGACACGTGTGCTGTAGTTCTTATCATTCCATCTCATCTGGTGTGTTTTTTTTAAAGACGTTCTCACCTTGACGGTGGGGGGCGTGCGGGGGTCTTTGCGTTGCTGCTGTCTGGGTTTGCCGTGACTGAACAGCATCAAGCCGTTGGGCTCCGTGGTCCTGAAGTCGAACGAGATGGATCCCGCCTTCTTCGCCGTCCATTTGCTCAGCGCCACAAAAGACTCGGGGGTGTCGAAGGTGACGGGGTCCAGCGTGGCCACGCTCTCGCACTTGAAGGAGACCACCCCACTTACCTGCAGCAGGAAGGAGGACGTTAAACACTGACAGCAGACACGCCTTCAGGCTGGGATGTGTGTGTCCGTACCTTCATCTTGGGGTCTCCTTGTTTCGCCAGTCGGGACAGCTCCAATCGTACATCATTGTTTTTGTACACCACCTTCAGACGACAGGTCGGAGGAGGACAGAATGAAATATTAATCCCCTTTTTCTCCGCTGTAGGAGAACAGATGCACACCCTCCTGATTTATCATGAGTGAACAGAAACAGAAACGGAAGATCTGAACAGAGAATTTGAGCGAATTTGATCATCTTCGACTTGCCTCACCTTTAAATAATTAATATTTTTTAACAAAAAAGAAATCCATTCCTCTTCTCAATCCCCGAACATTTTTTTTTTTTTCGTTAATTCAAGTGTGTTTTTATATATAAGCCTTATGAATCCAAACCTTCTGAACAACAAATCCAAATGGCAAAAATTTACCCCTCCTTATAATGCTTTGCATGTTTTTTTTGTGCGTTTGTGAACAATAAGTTACCAATTCTTGAATATCAACACTGAAATGGTGTCAGCATGTGTGTGTAGGAGTGTGTGTGTGTGTGTGTGTGTGTGTGTGTGTGTGTGTGTGTGTGTGTGTGTGTGTAACTGCGCTACATTAAACGCACAAAACGGTCACAGACGTAATTGCTCATGTGCGTGATTCACTGCGTGCGTCTTAATTTGCTCACATGGATTATCATATCATTGTATTAAATATGCAAATGAGCGGGTGCAGGGTTCAGTGTGAAGCGACACAGCCAGCTTTTCACCGCCGACACAGATACTTCCTCTGTTTTTCTGCATGCGTATTGCATTGGTGTATTCCCGCTCATGCACACATCCGTGACACACACACACACATGTGCTCGGGTTGGTGGTGATGTGCGTACACCAGAGCATTAGTGTGTTTTCATGCGTGTGTCATGCGAGTGTTGGTCGCGTTGTGGCCCCGTTTCAACAACAGGAGCTGGATGGAGGGTCTCTGTGGCGTAGCTAATTAGCATGTTAGCGCTTAATGCTGCATCTACTCCCTCAACGATGCTCATCACTGATTCTCTCTGATGTGTGTGTGTGTGTGTGTGTGTGTGTGTCTGGGATTGTTTGTGTGAGTCGGTGCCAAAAATGCTAGCGTTGTTGCTGCATGTGTGTGTGTGTGTGTGTGTGTGTGTGTGTGTGTGTGTTTCATGAGATAATTTGTGTTAAAATGTTTGCAGGTTGCGTGACAAGAAAAAAGAATTTGCAATTCTTCATCTGCACACACACACACACACACACACACACACACACACAGACACACACACACACACACACATGCATGCATCATGCATGCCCCCCACCTCTTTCAGGCAGCCCATGAAGTTATTGCTGACTGGAGAACCGGGCAGGTCGGCCGTGCTGGGGCTCCCCCCCACGTAGAAGAAGTCGTCGGAGCCCAGCATGGTGTAGTCCTCCTGGGTGTAGCCCGTCGTGGTCAGGATGCCGTCCACGGAGATGGTCACCTACACAACAAAGCACAGGGAAAGGACACGCTATATACTCACACCCAAAGGCAGCGCTAAGCACTAGCTAGGCGCTGACCAGCCAAATTAGCCCCCGTTACACTGGTAACCAATGTGTGTGTGTGTGTGTGTGTGTGTGTATTCTGTGGGGAGAAGGCCTGATTGGTTTGGGGGAGTGGATGGATCAGTGCTACTTGTGTGGGTGTTGTTAGCATTCTTCACCTGAAACACTTCCTGTTTTCACAGTAATAACTACACTGATGCCCAAAAGCTTTAAGGCCACTTCTGGTGGATTTAAACCCAACTTTAAAGCCAGTTCTAACTTTATAGCCAGTTCTAAAACACACTAAATCAGCACAATTTGTGCAGCATGGCATTAAAATCCTACTAAAAGTGCTTCTATGTTTCTCCCACAGACTAAAGCGGCTTTATCTGATGGAAGACGCAATTTGATTTACTTCCTAGAATAATAGCAATTACCTTCCTTAATGTTCCGCCTAAATTGACACTGACCCTAAGAGTTCTAAGAGTTTAAACAGCCCATTCTGCTGCTCTAATATTGTGCATGGGGAGGGGGGGCATTAAGTTGCAAAACCCTGTCAGAGAGAGTGGGATGTTACCCTAAATCACATGTGTCAAACTCAAGGCCCAGGGGGCCAAATGTGGCCCTCCAAATCATTTTATGTGGCCCGCGAGAGCATAAAAGGTCAGTGTCAAAAAAAATAGGTCAAAAGTGTGCTTTGACCAAAAACTACATTTCCCACAATGCAGTAGTCCTCGGATAGTTTGATCCTTGATTGATGGAGTTCTGTGGGTTTAATAAGATGATAAATCAAAGAGGATTTATGTTAGAAAAGAGTAATAAACATATTTTTTGTGTAACTAATGTTTTTAACTTGAATAAGCAATAAATTACATTTAGTTACATTTATTAGTTACATCTGGCCTTTCCAGGGCAGCCATTACGCTGTGAAAACGAGTCTGACACCCCTGATCTAAAACCCAGTGTCCCAGAGTTTTGTGTGTATCATCGCCAGGGCAACCACCCTGGCCAATCAGGTGTTAGTAAAGTCTGCACAGGTGCTTTACAGGTGGGTGTTAGTGTTGACTGGTTAGTAGTGGTTAGTTGATGCCACAGTGGTGTTACTGGTGTCAGGCCAGGCTGCGTTGGGTTGCTGAGGTGGGGGGGTTCATGAGTTGGATGCTGTTAGTAGTTGATGATGTCATGTGGGTGTGTTGTTAGGGCGATGCTGTGATGATGGTGTTACTTTGTTAGTTCGTGGTCTGGGGGGGAGGTTTTGTTAGATCAGCGATTCTAAATGGATGGAGACACACACTGACACACACACACACACACGCACATGTGTTAGAGGTGTTACGGCCCATTCCACACGACACACACACACACACACACACACAAATATACTAACAACATGCAGCCTGGCTCCTCGCTCGGCATGCTGGGATGGAGAGCGGAGGAGATAACGGGTGACAACAGAGGACGGGATGGAGAACATGCAAAGGAGGATCAGAACGGGGAAGGGGGGGGGGGCTCTCTTTCCACTTGGACCAATCAGAGAGAGGGGGGACAGGGTGTTTGAGTCACGCCATGCAAGGAAGGATGGGGGGTTGGGGAGGGGGCTTGCCACTTGCGTGCAGGTGAGGGATGAGCCAATCAAAACACGCCTACATGTTAGTCACAGAGTAATGGGGTGGGAAAAAACCACAGAGAAAAGGGGAAGGGGAGGGGGGGGGTTTAAAGAAAAAAGTGGTTGGCAAAAAAGGGGAGGGAGGGGGTTGCTGGGATTTTTTTTTTTTTTTAAAGCGGAAAAGATTACCAACCGCATTTATCCTGTTATTGGTTAAAGTTTTGATGTCTATGGTTGAAAAGGAAATAGACGGGGCAAACCCAAACTAAGAAACAATTAGAATGATATCTACCGAACAATGGAGTTTGTTTACCATAGCGTGTCCAATGCCTGAGTGCTTTGTAGGAGAAGGGGGAGAAAGGAAAGCAAAAAAAAAAACTGTGAAAAGAACAACCTCGGAGGAAAAAAACCCCCCAAAAAAAACAAAAGAAATAAAGGTAAAAAAATGCTCTAGACAGCCCTCTGGTGACGTTAGTAGGTTGGTTGGTGTGGTTTCGCTAGGAGAAGGGAACAGGTTAGGTTAGTAGAATGAATCATTCCATGGATGGTGGTTAGTTTCACTAGCAGGTTAGTAAAGTTGGATCGTCAAGTTAGTAGTACAAACAGGCAGACAGTAGAGGCAGGGCACAGGTGGGTTGTCCAACGTCATCCCCGTCGTTCTTTAGCTCTCTCTCTTTTTCTTCCTCACACACACACACACACACACACACACACACACACACACACGTTCACCCGCTCTCACCCGTTCGTACTCACCCACAATAGAAAGAGCACTCACCTAGAGCTGAAAGCAGTGCTGGTCTGGTGGTTAACCCACTGTAAACTAAGACAGACCCCCCCTCAGGTAATTCCTTCCTACCACAGCATCATCACTGCAGTGGGACCACACACACCACTGACCGTAGCGGCTACATTGATTAGCTTCCCGCTGCAGACTGCAGTGTGTTCCTGCAGCCCGCTGCCCCTCAAACATCTGCCGCCGTCGCTGTGGTCCACCAAAGTCAAACACACACTGAAGCTACTTAACAGGAAGTTGAAAAAAAAAAGAACGCTGCAACCGTCATCATTTAGGATCAGTGGTCCCCAAACTACGGCCCGCGGGCCGCGTTCGGCCCGCTTCTAGATTTAGCACGGCCCCCTGAACGGTACCAGAAAAACATTCCTCTTATGATCTACGACATTAATTGCGTTCTTTTTTTCTCCCGTTAATACAGTAATCCCTCACGCGTTCACGCATCAACACGCGCAGCTTCACCCCATCGCGGATTTTTGCGAGGCAGTCATGTGATACCGTACACGCATTCTATTGGCTGACGGCATCAGGAAGTGTGCTGCGTCTCGTGAGACACAAGAAAGTGCTTTAAACAGTCTGTCAGTGTGTGAGAAAAAGGTAAGACACATAGAAGGTGGTTAAATATTAGTATGGGGAGGGTTCAGAAATGTTAAAATTACCGGAATTAATGAAATAAATTGTTTGTCGCGACATCGCGGAATTCGTTAATCGCGTGTGGTTCCTGGAACATAATTAACCGCAAAGAACGAGGGATCACTGCAGTTATTATTTAAATCTCAGAAAAAGTTATTAATATTTGGTTTTGTGTGGCTTTTTGTAGGACAATGTTCACATAAAGGCATCAATGCGATCGTCGCAGTTTTTCCGTTACAAACTGACCCCGACCCCCCCACCCCATCAGAGAAGGGAAGAGTTTGGAGACCCCTGATGTAGATTTTTAAGAACCTGTTATTTTAAAACTAGGTAACATGAAAAAAACAAGCAGCAAATCCTCAAATTTCACATGTCCATTTAGGATTTCTTTTAATCGAGATAATAAAATACCCCCCCCCCACCCCCCTCCCCCCATGATACCTCAGATCCTTATCAATACGGTTAATCATTTAAATCTCCTCTCCGGTCACTCACTCACTCCACCTCCTGCTGTCTGGTTACCTGTCTCAGGTTGCGGGTGACCTTCACGTCATGCCAGGCGTTGTCGTTGAACTTGCCATTGACGGGCTCCACCAGGGCCTCGAAGGCCCCCGAGCCGAGGTTGATGACCAGCGACACGGCGCCGTTTTTCAGCGCCAGGTTGACGTAGTCGGCCGACTTGCCGGTGTGCAGCATGAGGCCGTTACGCTGCAGCGTCTTGAAGGAGAGCGTGATTTCATCGCTGCTCGACTGGATGGGGTTGGGCGACAGGTCGTAGCAGAAGTACTCAGAGCCCTTGAACGTGGCGACGTATTCCTCGCGAGCTGAAACAGGAAGGGAAATAACAGGTAACGTCACGTGCTTCCAGGATTCTACTGGGAATTAAAAGAAAAAGCATCATCAATAGCCAATGGAGTTAAAATAAAAGCTCCGCTAGCTCCGGCTACATTTGCAAAACAAAAAAAAGGCAAAAACATATTGTTTGAGATGCTGGAAAGTGTTGTTCCTGTCAAGCAAAGCCTCCCTGATGCCAGGACTTGGAGGAAACACTTCCTTCCATACCACTAATCGCACCATGACGTGAAGAGTAAACAAGCTTTGATCACTCGTGTGGGTTGGAGATTAAATAGCGTGAGAAAGAGTGTGTGTGTGTGTGTGTGTGTGTGTGTGTGTGTGTGTGTGTATGCAGAATTCCCAAGTCTTTTTTTTTTTTTGAGGGAACAGCTGCGATCGCGGGTCTTGTTTGACGTGATCTTCCAGGACGTCTGCGTGTGTTTGCAGGGATCAGGAGAAGAGTTTGGAGAAGGATGGCGATGAAGATGGGAGAATGTGTGTGTGTGTGTGTGTGTGTGTGTGTGTGTGTGTGTGTGTGTGTGCGACAGGGGCCAGACCGACCAATTATAATGCAGAACAACAAGTAGACAGCCAATGGCGACTTACCTTACCTCGCACAACAATGGTGACCCTCAAGGACTCTAGATCAAGGTTTTGCAATCCATCACCCCCCCGCCCCCCCCCCCTCAAGCTAACGCTCTCTTATCTACTTCCTCGCACCTACTCACACGGCGCTATAGAAAATATATGCAGGCAGGCAGAGGAACAAACACACACCTACACACATCTGCGTGCAAAAAAAAAAGAAAAAAAAAAGATCATACTATTGTGTTGGCAAAGCGAGGGTGACATTATCTGTCTGCTTCACACACCCCCCCCCATCCGCCCCCCTCCCCCGTTCAAAGCATCATCCTTCCTCCGCATCCAATCCAGCATCCTTCACACCTTCTCTTTTCCATCTCGCCTGGTCTCTTCTTTCTCCTGCGCTTTTTGGCGTAACCAGCTAACGCCGAGGGAGAACAGAAGGGAATTGAACCGATACTAGGCCGGAGTGACGAAGAGGAGGAGGTGGAGGAGGAGGAGGAGGAGGAGGAGGAGGAGGAGGAGGAGGAGGAGGCCACGTGATGGATAGACTGGAGTGTAATAGGTTATTAAGGTGGTGAGAAGGAGAGAAGAGTGTTGAAATGGAATCTGACACACTCCAGCGAATATATAACAGAGAGAATAATGAGAGGGGCAAAAAAAAAAAAAAGGGAGTATGTCACCATTCAAAGAGCAATTATGGCAAAAATGGTCTTTCGTTGCCTTTTGCATAAAAAAACATGAAGTGTGAACGCCAATATGTGAGTGAGAAACAACAAGTTGCTTGCCAGCATGCTTGTGAGTTCCCCCAAGTGTGATTCCTCTCCTCCCAGCATGCTAATTAAGAGTGTGTGTGTGTGTGTGTGTGTGTGTGAGAGAGAGAGAGAGAGAGAGAGAGAGAGCATGCCTCACAAAGAGAGGAAAAAAAAAGTCTTTTCAACTGTACAAGTGAGTGTGTGTGAGTGTGTGTGAGTGTGTGCGAGTGTGTGTGAGTGTGTGTGAGTGTGTGTGTGAGTGTGTGTGCACAAGTACAATCTTTTTTTTTTTTAATTTAGTGTGCATGAAACTCACAGGGGCGTGGGTGGGTGCTGGTCTCTGTAAATATTGGTGTATTGCTGTCAGAAAAGCTATTACCAACTCAGGGCCTCGGGCTAGTCTTTACTGAGAGGAGGAGGAGGAGGAGGAGGAGGAGGAGGAGGAGGGAGGTGCAGGGAGAACACACACATCCACATATCAGCGTCTGTATACGATCCCGACGCCATCACACACACACACACACACCTACACACACACACAAGTGGACGCGTAGATAAATGTAGATGAGGGAGTCGACTCGTTCACAATGAGAACACACGCAGCCGTCCGGCGGCGTTCCGCCGCTAATTTACAGACGTGTCATTAAGGGTGTGTGTGTGTGTGTGTGTGTGTGTGTGTGTGTGGGGGGGGGGTGTCGTGGCGCTCCAGCATTCTGCTGCTAATTTACCGACATGTCATTAGAGCAGACAGGAGCACATAAAGCAGCGCCGCATCGATCTGCACACACACACACACACACACACACACACACACACACACACACACACACACACACACACACACACACACACACACACACACACACACACGAGCATGAATCAGACAAGAAATGCATATGTGATGTCATAAATGTGATGCAAACAGGCACATGTGTGCATTCCGTGCACACACACACACACACACACACACACACACACACACACACACACACACACACACACACACACACGTGTGTTCTGTTGGAGTGGATCTGCTGCGGCTCAGATTAATGGAGTCAGTATTAGCTCAGAGTCAACACACACACACACACACACACACACACACACACACACACACACACACACACACACACACACACACGACATCCACGCCACATGTCACGCCGTCCCGTGGAGGGAGCTGTCCGTCACGGCGACGGGAGGAGGGAGGGAGGGAGACAGAACAGGGGGGGGGGGAGATTCTCCTCCTTGCTTTTCAGGTTCTGATGGGGGGGGACGACAAGACGGTTTGTAGAAACAAACCTTCTTCTCGCTGAAACGTCTCAAGCCGGGCGGTTTCCTGAGGACGTCTTGAAGCTCCACCATAAAACTGTTTCTACGGCTCTCGTCGCCGTTGGTCGATTAGATCTCGTTATTGGTTGATTTCTGGTCGTCATCACATTTTAATTACACGCGTCTCCGTATAGACGCTGGTGCGTTATTGTTACCGGGTGTAATTATAAACACGTCGTTTGATTGCTCCATTGAAAAAATGTCTCGGCTTTTATCTGAGAGAGCGATCTCCAAGGACACCCCCCCCCCCCAACCCCCCCATGGAAAATATCTGATTCTGAAGATTCATAATCGCTCCTTTCAGAGGAAATGAGAGGAAAAGAATGAGACGAGAAACCACGGAGAGAATAATCAGAAGAAAAACGTGTAAAGATGGACGTTTGCTTGGACTCTGATGGTGACTGACACATCTGCAGGGGGGGGGGGAGGTGAATAACTCATCTCTAGTGTGTGTGTGTGTGTGTGTGTGTGTGTGTGTGTGTGTGTGTGTGTGTCTTCTCATGGGTCGCCTCCTCAACATTTCACACACTCACTTGCCATTTCCATGGTAACCCTGTAACACAGAGGCCACGGCGAATATGCGCGCTATCGGATGTGCGTTTTGTGCGTTTCGAGGGCGAGGCAGGAAGGGGGAGACGGGGGTTGCGGCGGCGGTGGTGGGGGAGGGAGGGAATGAGGGAGGAGGGCGAGCAGAAAGAGAAAGAGTGATTGAGTGAACAGTACATTATCATGGACAGCTGTACTGAATCAAAATGGCGGATGGAGGGAGGCTGGGAGCACATCAGGGGAGCCTGCATTACATCGCACCTGATGGAGGGAGCAGGGAGGGGGGGGGGGTGGGGAGAAAAAAAAAAGATGGAGGGAGAATTTGAAATGAGGGGATAAAACAAGAGTCACCGGGCCAGGAGAGAGAGAGAGAGAGGAAAGAAAAAGGATGGAAAGGAAAACAAGAATAAGGAGCGAGGGATGGAATGCTAGAGGGAATGAAAAAGAGGAATAAAAAAAAAAAAATGCTGGTGTATCTAAATCCGGCGCAGCCAAGTCTCAATCATGGCCGCGCTGTCATTCTGGAGATAGCGCGCCGCAATTCCCCTGCACCTCGTTTTTAGCCCACCATGCAATTCTGCTATCAGCTCCTCTCAGACTGTCCTACACATGCAAATGCACACACACACACACACACACACACACACACACACACACGGAATAAACTCAAACACCCTGCACGAATCCGTTCCTCCTTTAATAACAGGCAGGTGGATTGTTCACACAGTAGAGACAGAAATGGGTTTAAATGCATGACAGCTGATGCCATATGTCTATGTTGGGTTCAAGTGTGAAAATCCATACAACCCCCCCCCCCCTTAAAGACGTTTGCATCTGTTTGCAGTGATTTACGGTTGTCGTATCTCTGGCGAGGGGAGTGTGTTACTGTCAGGACGGCGGTGACGGATCGCCGGTGGAACACGCCGCCGCTCTCGTTGGCGTTTTGTGTTGTCGCTTGCTGTTAATTGGAGGCATTTGTTCTACAACATGAGATGTAGGGGGCTTTTAAACACGTCACAGGCGTGTCAGTGCGGTTTAAAAACGGAATATCTTTTGGATTTGGATTATCTGTGTTGTATTTTAAGATGAAGCGATTTGTGATTGTCAGAATTAGAACAATTTGTCTTTCTTGAGGTGGGTGAAGCAATTAAATCTGTCGATTAAAAAAGAAAATGGTGGGAAATGCACCGAAAAAATTCTGAAAAACAAAGTTTTTTTTGTAGATTTTATCTAAAAATTCAGTCTCGAAAACAGTTTAATCGACACTAAGTGAATTATTTTTGTCATTTCTAGATGGGAAATAAACTGTTTGATCGATAACCTGACGTTAAATCGTCCAACATGATGCATCAATACACATCTTCAGGTTATAGAAATAAGAAAACCTGCTTTCCCCCCCCCCTTATAATAATCCTAAATCATTCAAATGACAGCTTCTGGATTTCCTTGAGACAATTAGAGTTTAACAAAAACATCTCAATCTGCTAATCCCTTCAAATTCAATTCCATTAATAAAAAAAAAAAAAGAACAGCACATTTTCCTGCCATTGTGAACCTTTTAATTCTCGTCTCCTTTGTCTCTTTTATCCGCGCTCATCTTTCTGTCTGTAGTTTGAATTTGGCCTTCTGTCTGGTACCCAGGGAAACCAGCTTGTTTCCATGACAATGTCTGCAGGCGGAACAGTGTATTTGTCTTAAGCCGGATAAGATCAGAGTCAGTTTCATCCCTGTTAGACACACACACACACACACGTGCAAAAAAACACACACATCATGACACATATGTGGAGAGTTGTTTGTGCATGGAGGCATCCAGAGTTGTTAAATATACCCACACACACACACAATCTACACGATGTCGCACAAACAGGCGCCTAATGAAACCACTTATGAAGGGCTGTTAACAAATAACAAGAGCAGAAAAGCTCCTTTCATGAAGGTATTTAATGGTTTTTTAATGAATTCTGCGGCCGTTTCAGTCGTTGTAGTTCTGCCAGACAAATACCAGGAGTAAATGTGTGTGTGTGTGTGTGTGTGTGTGTGTGTGTGTGTGTGTGTGTGTGTAATCGCTGTGTGTGAGTGTGTGAGTATGGGTATGCTTGTTCATGTGTTTGTTCTTTTGGCACGCAGTAAAGAAATGAACTTGAAAATGCCAGATGGGGTGCTGGAGTGAACCGCCAACTGGGCCGCTACCCTCAGCGCCCGGCGGGCGCCATGGAAACACGGGAACAGGTAAAAGAGATGGCAGCGCGGTTTTACTTCTTTATTTCTAAAAATGGATCTCGTGTGTGTGTGTGTTTGATGAGCTAGCTGCATCGCTGATGTAAACCATCCTCACCGATGCAAGTCAGCGAAGAACCCCCCCACCCCCCCACCCCCCTCGGGGAGAGAGATGCGGCGCCCCCTGCTGAGCATCGCCGCAGTCTTATCTCACTTCCTGTCTCCTTCCGCGTGTCCGACCTTCTCCTTAAAACCTTCTTTTCTCACTTTTTTTGAAGACGCCCTTATCTTTTCTCACCATCAGTTTCACACACACACCCTCTCCTTCCTGCCCCGCCCTGCTTTAGGAGGGGGGGGGGTGTCTGTTTGATGTCTGCATTTTTAGGTGATTACAGGCCGCCTCGGCCTTGTGCGTTCCCTATTAGCCCGCAGTGAGCACGCAGAATGCTAATATCAACACTTGCCAACGGGATGATAATTGCATACAATTACCAATAAATGCATACGTTTAGTAGTGAGGTTGTTCTACGTCTCCCGCGGTGAATCCAGTAGCGGTGCGTCGCACTGATGATGCAGAGGAAGAGGTGGCGCCGCGACTTTCATTAGCAGAACTCCACGGGTGTTAAGCATTAATGACAACTGGAACGCGGGTGTGAGCCGACTCGGCCCAATTAGTTCCATTATTTTTTTATTTTATTTTTGTTTATTTATTTTTTGCTCAAACTTTTAGCGCCGTCGATGGCGAGAGAAGACACAACTTTTCGTTTCCACAGTTGTCGCCACAGTCCGTCGCCACGTACTCGCCATCCTAACGCCCAACGGGTTTATCGGGTTTTTTTCTCGCAGAAAAAGAAATTTCCAAATGTTTTTTTCCCGCCCAAAAAAACCCCACATTTCATTTTCTTATTATCGTAGAACTGCAAGGATCAGTCAATAATTGATTAATCTGCAGAAAATGAGGCCAATGAGAGAATTGTTTTACTCCTTTGTGAGTACTTGATGCTCATCTTTGTCATTTTCTTTTAATAAATTGAATATTTTGCGAGTTTTGACAACTTAAAAACAACAAACGTGACCTTTTAGGAAAACGTTCCTGCTATTTTTTCCACGACGTGATCAAGAAGCTAATCAGCTGATTAACGAAGAAGAGGAAATAATAACGACTTAATGCTTTAATTTATACATAAAATCTGAAAATATCAGCGGACAATTGGAACCTAAACACCTAAAAAAGCAGCTCTGAATAAATGCGTCAACAAGTCTCTGATTGGGTTCAGCTTTTCTTTCCCAAAAACAATTGATCATTATGGGATTTATTATTAGGAGTCCTGGTGATGAAGAGGAGGCAGAAGACGTGCTGTACTGTTCTGGTAGCGACCGGTTCCTCTTCACTTGGCGTCTGCTGCCACTCCTAACCCCTCATATGGCGGAGTCAGCACGCCGCTCGCCTACTGTGTGTGTGTGTGTGTGTGTGTGTGTGTGTGTGTGTGTGTGTGTGTGTGTGTGTGAGTGAGTCAGTGTTCCATTGTTTCTTGGACGGAAAAGCGTGCGAGTGTTTATTTCTGGGAGGTGGAAGGACGAAAAAACAAAAAGAGACCATTTAAAGGGTGTGATACAAACATGTGTGTGTGTGTGTGTGTGTGTGTGTGTGTGTGTGTGTGTGTGTGTGTGTGTGTGTGTGTGCATGTGTCCATCTGTGTGTTTTTCACCATAAGACAATGTGTTAAAATGAGCCACTTGGATTGGCGACGCTTTATGAGTCACAACTGATGACTCACAGTCCACCTCCCCTGAACACACACACACACACACACACACACACACACACACACACACACACACACACACACACACACACACACACACCCTCCTGCCTTCATCCGCTGACCGTGAAGAATATGTGCAGGCAGCCTTACTCATGCATATTTACAGTGAACACAGACATTCACTCACCTACTCAACGGGCACTCTCTAAAGGTTATTGTGTGTGAGTGTGTGTGTGAGTGTGTGTGTGAGTGTGTGTGTGTGTGAGTGTGTGTGTGTGTTTGTCCATCCATTATGCGTGAGTAAAGGTCACTTCAGCCGAGGCTGACTACTTGTTTATGCCCTGCACAGATTGCGGAACGGATAACAAGAGAACTCGGGGGTGTCGACAAACAACCGTTATTAACCAGGCGACCTGCAACGTGGGGACTCAAACCTACAACCAACCTCATCAGGCCCCGCCCATTGGCACCCAGACACGGCCCACTCGGCTCCATATAAGGAAGCAAAAAAAGGGCGAAAAAAATCTGTTACTAGGCTTCAAGCATATTTTCCATCCAGATTATCGCTGCTCAATACTTTTCAGGAAAAAAAATAAAAGAAAATAAAAAAAAAAACTGAGAAGAAAAAGAGAAATCCATTTCCCTTCCTCCTTTGGCTGCTCGATACTTATGAAAATCCAATTTGCGTCCGTCTTTTCTTTCCTTTCCCTCCACAATCCGTGCATTTCTCACCCACTCAGAGTGATTAGTGATCCGTGGGTATCGCTTTCACCAAGGCTGATAGTTGTGGGGTTTTTTATCGGAGGAGAGGAAAGGTCCAGTGCCCCACCCCCCACCCCCCATCCCCGATTCGGGCTGGTGCACCCCCCCACTGATGAGGGTATGGGTGGGGGCAGACGAGGCCACTGCTGTCCCTTTGCAGATACAGACAGTCGCTCTCCATCATTCATTCCTTTAGCTCGTCTCTCAAATCACACACACACACACACACAGAAGCAGACACACACCCTATATCTCTCTGTAAGGCAACCCCCCCCTCCCTCCTTGCGACCAGTCTTCCCTCCCTCAAAGAAACTCATTTCAGTTTTGTGAGGCCCCTCAAAAAAGCCTCTTTACGCCGAGCTAACCTGAGCTAGGCTTCATCTGCACCATTTGACAGCCTTTACATCTCAGCATGCAAACACACACACACACACACACACACACACACACACACACACACACACACACACACACACACACACACACACACTCATCTTTTTTTTCCACGCATGCAGTTTTCAACAACTTCAAAAAAGGGTTAACAAAACAAATAAAATTTTCCCGTCTCTCCTGCATTTTCCAGCCAATCACAAGCCAGACGGCGGTGGCGGTGAAATGCATTGTGTAACAAATGCATAGAAAACATATGTTAACACACGTCTGTCCTTAAGTAGGTGATTTAAAATGCTGAGCGCGAAGCAGACGAAGCAATTAAATTTGCGTTGCCACCTGGATGATTCATAGCAGACATTTTAAGGCCGAACCTGACTCAGATAGAAATATACTCGTCAGAATAAAGATATTTTAGGTGTGTGTGTGTGTGTGTGTGTGTGTGTGTGTGTGGGGTGACAGATGGCTGAGGACATCGTTTGTGCTCTATTCAAGATATTTCTATCCAAGAATAAATGACGAAGTGACGTATTTGTCGTGATCGTTTTGTGGTTTCATTCATTCCGAGGAACACAATGGATGCGCTTTTGGGCCGCTCGCCGTCATGCCTGTGAGTCATCAGCGTCATGCAGAGCCGGCCCGTCCAGCAGCACCTACCTTCAGATTCTCACAAAGACCCCCCCCCCGCCCCGCCGCAGCTCCACTGATTTTTGCTTGCATGCATGAACTCACACAACCTTCACACACACACACACACACAGACACACACGCATGCAATCGGCAGCTTAAAAGAAATGCAACATTCCTATTTCTTCATACAGCGCGCCCCTCGCTCGCGACTTCACCTCATCGTGGGTTATTGCTAGGCAGTCACGTGACACCGCACTCGCATTCTAATTGGCTGGCGGCATCAGGAAGTGCGCTACGTTCCGTGAGTCTTGGACTTCCGTGAGACACAAAAGTGCTTTAAACTGTCGATAAGAGTGTGGGAAGAGGAATTTTCCGTACCATAATGCGCACCTAAAAGCCTTTAATTTTCTCAATTTCTTATAATCCAATGTGCCTTTATATATGAAAAAAAGTTTCATATATATCATTAAAGATGAGTTCTCAGATGCGTTTTATCATCCAGTGTGAGGAACGAGGGCGCACTGTAAACGCAAATGAAGAGCGTAAAGCCGGAGAGAGTTCTACCACACATACGGGTCGGAACATACAAGAACCACACAGATCAGCAGCAGTGAGCCATTCACAAGAGAAAATCAGGGGGGGGGGGTACCTCTGAGCTTTCCTAAATTCACAGAGGGTGGGGTTCCACACAGAGACAAGGAGGCCGAGGATGGAGAAAGAGGGCAATTGTGAGTTTGGTGGGTTCAAAAACGTAGGACATTTTGGAATTGGAAAAAGGGGTGTGGGGGTGTGGGGGTGGGGTCAGCTTTGCTTTGTTAGGTGGGAGGGACACAAGACACACTGGAAGCTGATAAATAAAACAGCCACGGATGGATATGTATGAGTGTTCCTGTGACGCCGCGTGTTTGGGATTACAGTTTAAAAAGCACACGCATCCATCAATCAATCAATCAAACTCTCACGCACGGATGAGAGATGATGAGGTGAGGTGGAGGAAGGGAAAAAAAGGCAAAGTCAAACCATCCATGGAGGCGACCGGTTAGCTCCCGTTTCCAGCCGCCAAAAGCTAACCCGACCCAAACGGCGTGAGGTCCGACCATTAGTGCCCCCCCCACCCCGCCGCCGCCCACATCAGCAGCCATGATTACAGGAAACCGCAGCAGAAGTTGCTCTCAGGCTCATGATTACAAATCAAAAACCCAAAAAGTTGCCTTTAGGGTTTGTTTGGGGTTTTTTTAACGTTATTTATTCATTTCAGTTTAAATCCAAATGGATTTAACAGAAAAAAAACTGACCTGAGTTCAGTGCCTAGAGACACAACTTCCTCCCGTGCCGGGTTGGTGATGAATTTGGGAAAGTGGGGGCGGATACAAAGAGGGGTGAGTATATGGCAGTGAGGAGAGGAGGGGGTGGGTGTGATGGTTTAGCAGAGGACAACAGGAAGTGAGGTAAGAGGAGGTCATACCTTGGTCGCCAATCATCAGGTGTGCCAGACCTTAAAGGAAGACAAGAGCACAGTCAGCACAGCAAAGGTTCATGGGTGTGTGTGTGTGTGTGTGTGTGTGTGTGTGTGTGTGTGTGTGTGTGTGTGTGTGTGAGTCATGAATTTGTCAATGACATGCAGTGATTGCTAACAGAAGTGAGTCCTGAAAAAATCTGTAAAGTCTAAATTAAACTCTCTCTGAAGACACTTACTGGTTGTAGGCAGCAATCCTACGCACAAACAAGTACACACACACACACACACACACACACACACACACACACACACACAAAGGAGTGTGTGCACAGACAGGAAGTAGGTTGTGTGTTCTCGCTACAGCGTCTGTGTGACGTCTGTCTAACCTTGAGGCTTTAGATGGAAACACATGGGATGTAGAACTTACCAGATTTCAGCAAACCAACCCCTCTATAACGCACACAGACCGACACGCGGTTACCAACGGCTACCTGGCTTCGTTACAGCCAATCACACGCTTTCATGACAACGTGAAGGTCAGACAGAAGGATGTGAAGGTCGTGTTTAATATGTCATATCAGAATCAGAGAGAGAGAGAAGAAGAAAAGGTAGAAACGATTGATAGATAATAGGTAAAAGATAGATAGATAGATAGATAGATAGATAGATAGATAGATAGATAGATAGATAGATAGATAGATAGATAGATAGATAGATAGATAGATAGATAGATAGATAGATAGATAGATAGATAGATAGATAGATAGATAGATAGATGGCGACCTACCTGGGGTGTAGCTGTGCTCTGCAAAGACGTGGCGGCCGGCCGAGGAGAGAGAGAGACAGACATTCATTAACATGCATGCAAAGCCCCAGATTTACCATGGCCACTTACTGTACATGCACAATCCTCCAGGGTTACCGTGGCAACACGCATGCAAAAGTCCACTCGAACGCCACGATGGACGCCATGCTGCACTGCTAGCCAAACGGACGCGTGTCTGCACACACAGCAGCATTAAAGGCATGCTAGGACTTGTGTGTGCAGACACACAACACTAGCACACACACTCACACACACACACACACACACACACACACACACACACTTGCAGAAACAGGGGGGCGTTCAAACATATACGTTCCTACCTGTACATTTGGATTCAAGAGCCGTTTACCCCAGGACTTACCTTACAGCTGCTTCCTCTCCCCCAGAGCCGCCCCCCGCCCCGACAGACAGCATGCAACACACACACACACACACACACACACACACACACACACACACACACACACACACACACACACACACACACGCGCACACACACACACACACACACACACACATTATGGCAGTAATAATCATGTGAAATAGCAGGAAAACATGTATGGATGGATCAGCAGTGCAGGAAGACGAGGGGCATGCATGGGTCAATACTTTGACTGTGTGTGTGTGTGTGTTTGTGTTAATGGTGGTGTGGATGTGATGATGTGTGTATTCTGGGCTGTGTGTTTTCCCTTGCCTCTGCCCTTGTGCTCGTACCATGGAAGAAACTAGCGGCGCCATTAGCATGCTAACGGAGATTTGCCCTCAAGGACAATGGGAGCCAGGCCAGGCTAACAAGCCAGGTTGAGTCTGCCTGACTTAGACAGTAATTATATGTATGCACAGCCCCCCAGAAAAGGTCTTTACTATATTTATTTTCATGTAAAATAATAGTTTATTATCTAAAATTGACATCTGTCACATAAAACCATCAAAAAAGACCTTCTGCTTGCTGCGATTTAAAAAAATTCAACCTCCTGTCTCCAAGGAAGAACAAAATACACGATATAAAAAATCAAGAGTTTGATCAAGAATGGATCACAAAGCAGCTTTGAAGATATTGTACGATTGCTAACATGTGATTTCTGGCGTCACACCATTCTAACAATCCAAAAAAATTAAAAAAAAGTCTTCATTCTGCATTAAAAGATCCAAAACAAGATTTTCATTTAATTTTCTTGGGCTTTAGAATTTTATCTTAAAAGATTTATCGTGCAGCCGCTGGTGAAGATGTCGAGACGCCATCCGGTGATAAATCTTGCAAAAACACATTAACAGCTTCGACTCACACACATCTAGAAATAATGATCTGGTGAACAAAAGGGGGAACAATTTTAACAAACACGTTAAACCACAGCATAATAACCCTTCCACGAACAATACATCATCTTCCTCTGTCTGCTCGCTCCTCTTCTCTGACCTCTCCTTCTGACCTTTTTGGAGAGAATGATTTCCATCATTGACAGACGTGTGAGATCTCTCTCTCAGAAGCCGCTGCCCATGAATTACCATCATTACCAGCCAGCGATCAAAGAAAATTCACCTCTAGAAACTTTCCAGTCCGCTGTCTCACAAATACAAGCCCGTAAATACAATTTCATGTCAGCAAATCCACAACCAAACACACACCTGAACCTCCACCACTACCACTATAATCCAGAGTAATAATTATCACTTGTTCTCTGCGGTAACACTTGGCATTACTTGCAATTTAAACGTCAGTCCACTCCAGGAATATAAAAGGTCTCTTTCAGGAGGTATAAGGAGCCTCTTGTTGAGCCACAAAATGTGTGAGGCCACACCGCTACTAGGCGCCTCAGACGCGACGTGACGAATGGCGATGCTGGAGACTGCACGCTGTGTGAGTGTGTTCCACTTTGTGTGTGTGTTTGTGCAGGTGTGTGAGCACCGTTAGCAGACCGGATTACACAAGCTGGGATCACGAGAAATCACCCCCCCCCCCCCGCCCCTCCATCGTGTTTCTGATTACAGATACCTCAAACACAAAATGGAGCATGAAGCCTGCAAAAAAGTTGATATTACTGATCGATCAGTTATCAATTAACTTTGGTTTGTAAGATGGATGAAAAAGAAGGAAAAATGCTATTTGAAGTGGACCAAAAAATATATTCAACTTAATATAATACAGATCTAATATAAGCAGAAAATACTTTCATTTTAAAAGCTGGAACAGGTGAATAAAGTAATTTTCATGATCAATTTATGCAAATTACTTGCTAATCTATTGATTATTTTATCTGTAAAATTGTGTTCCCAGTTTTGTGATGGGTTAGGGTTTGGTTTGTTTTAATCATTTTACAGCTAAAAAAAAAGCATAAAATTAAATGAATTAATCAGATTTCTGTTGAGCAGAGGATCAATTATCTGATCGTTGCAGCTCTGCTTAAAATCTTAATTATTCTTTTGTCAATCGATGAGTGGTTTCAGGACTCGTGAACGTAACGGGGGAAAATTAAGTGTCACGCCTTAAGTACACGTAAATGCATGCACGCACGCACACTCATACACACACACACACACACACACACACACACACACAGACACATACACTCATACACACACACACACACACATACACACACACACACACACACACACACACACACACACACACACAAACACACACACACACACACATACACACACACACACACACTCCAACATGTAACTACAGTAGATCAAGCTGCACACAGAGGAGTGGGGGCAGAGGCAGAGCAAGGATGGATGATGGAGCGCTCCCAGCATGAGGCATCCCTATTAGCCCTGTCTCCATGGTAACCCTGGCCTTTCCACTGTCCACTCAATGTTACGGTTGTGATGTGGGGGGTGGGGGGGGTGGCTAAAGGGAGGTGTGATGTTTAGAGCGTCACCGGGTGGGGCGTGAGGTCAGGTCGGTGGCAATGCAGCAAGGTCAGGTTTTTTTGTTTTTTTTAAAAAAAATTTTGGTGAATGATTGGAGGACGGTTTCCTGATCAGCTGATCGGCGTCTTCAGTGTCACAGGAAGAAAAAAAAACAACAACAACAAGCGTGCAGGAACGGAGGTCTATTGATTAAGAATGCAGATTTGCTCTATGAATTAACTGGAGCAGATCAAACAACACACACACAGCTAAGCGGGGGGAATGGAAGCGTTTTCCAGTACTGGCAATAACAATGCAGCCGAGTTCATTAAGAAGCCGTTTCATTTTTGTAATGGCCATCATCACAGCGCCCGGTATATCAGGCGCTCGCACTGACCACCGGCTCGCTTGTTGGATGAGCGTCGGGCAGCTCTGGTCGGGTCGGGATATTAAATCATTTTAGAAAGAGCATTTTTCTTCTGCCTCCATCCCATAAAAGTTATATTTTAATATCAGGGTGTTTACTGTCGCTGTAATAAAGTTCGACTGACAGGGCACTATTTCCTCTGACGCAAAAAAAAAACCCCCACACACACACAACAAGCTGCAAGTGGTTCAAATTAATGGCGAGCTATGGATTGTTCACACTTCATTTCAGCATTGAAGTACGGCACCTGTGAAGGCCATCGGGAATCGATGCCGTCCATTTAAACGGGGCGACCAGACGTCGCCCATGACAACAGCTCACGTCCAATTAAAGCATCCCATCACCAGCTCACAAACGCACCCACAACGGTTCTATATGGTGGTTGTGTTCCGGTCGAGCCTCAAACAACCAGGTAACGGCTGCAGTTGATGATCTAGATCACGTGTGTCAAACTCAAGGCCCGGGGGCCGAATGTGGCCCTCCACATCATTTCAAGTGGCCCCCGAGAGCATAAAAGGTCAGTGTCTAAAAGTAAATAGGTAAAAAGTGTGCTTTGACTAAAACTACATTTCACACAATGCAGTAATTCAGCATATTTTAACTGAGAAAAACATGAACAAAGTTAATGTCTTAACTTGTGTTTGATGTTATTTTTTTTTATTGATTGATAGTTTGATCCTTGATTGATGGAGTTCTTTTGGTTTAATAACAAATTAAAATGATTTATGTTATAACAGAGAAACATACAAACATGTTTTTTCTGTGTAACTGTCAAGTTTGTAACTTGAATAAGTAATTAATTCAGAGTTATTTAACATTAAGGAGTAGTTACATTTATTTACATTATTGAGTTACATTTATTTACATTATTGAGTTACATTTATTTACATTATTGAGTTACATTTAGTTACATTTATTAGTTGCCCTTTGAGGACAGCCGTTATGCTGATGAGGCCCTCAGTGGAAATGAGTTTGACACCCCTGGTCTAGATGATCCAAACATCTGTTCCCCAGCTCCAACCTCTCTGAACTGACTGTGTTTCTTCGAGGGGGGGGGGGTGGTTAGCTGTGAGCTCTGGAGGCACATACTAAATTGCCATTAACATTTGCAGCCGTGGAAGATCAATATCAGACTTGATCAGTATGCGCGTCTCGCAGTGTTTGTGAAGGCTGCCGGTCCGTACGCACTAATTGAAAGCAGTTGTGAAGGTGTGAATGAAAAATAGATGTGTGTGTGTGTGTGTGTGTGTGCATGGAGGATGGGATGTGTGTGATGGCTCAGGGTGGTTTCAGGGCCTTACCTTCGCTGCAGTCGTTGCCTTGGTACCCGGTGTCGGAGCAGTCGCACACGGCCTGGTCGTCGACCACGCTGCACACCCCTCCGTTCTGGCACTGGTGGTCCGGCCCGCATCCGGTCGTCACGGCGACGCCCTCTGAGCCGTCCAGCGCCACCGACGACCCGTTGATGCTCACCGCCGTGATCCACCCGCGGAAGGCGGGGTGCTCCCGCACCGACGGCGCGGTGAGACGCAAGGGCGAGGCGTGGAGCTCCGGCGTGACCCCGCCCATAAAGGTGTGGCTAAACACCGTCATGTCTCTCCTCTTGCTCTTCACCTCCGCCCATCCTTCCAAACGCCCGTCCACCTCCAGCGAGGTGTTCCTCCAGTCCCGCTTGACGCGCACGGCGTGCCAGCGCCCGTCGCTCACCGCCACGCCCGATTGGAGCTCGGCCGGCTCGGCGCAGAAGATGGAGAAGCGCAGGCGCAGGTGTCCGTGGAGCAGCAGCAGCTCCAGGAAGTCGCAGAAGCCCTCGTCGTCCAGGTAGAGCAGCAGGCCCTCCTGGCTGTGAGTCCGCAGGCTGAAGCTCAGCACGCTCTCGCAGCACGCGTTCCACACCGGGAACCGCCCCCACTGGCTGGACACGCCCCCGAACTCCAGCACCTCGCCTTGGGCTTGGCCCCCCACGCTGCACAAGCACAGCCCCAGGAAGAGCAGGGGGGCCG
>NC_090796.1:16215000-16307500 GCF_040054535.1 Antennarius striatus | reverse complement strand
CACAGGAGTTGGTGTTATGGTTTTTGAATATATTTCAATTTATTAAAAAGTGAATCTAATTTAGGATGGGCAGGTATTGATGAAACCTGGTTTCATTAAATTTGAATTTAATTTCTTGTGGATCCCGACAAAGGGGCGGATCCATTTATTTAACTTTATTTCTAGAAGATCTATTTAATTCCTCAAAGATCTTGATGGCAAAAAAAAAAAAAACAAAACATCGGATTCCCCCCCAGACACAAATATTTTCCTATGGCTATAGTCACTTTTTATTTGCGGTTTCAGGGTCATGAATTCGGTTTTGGATTAGGTTTGATTGAACTAAAGTGGACTGTTAAGCCTTGTGGAGCCATTCAGGCTTGTTCCTTTGTCTTCTAGAATTACATTTTGTCAATATAATGACAGACAAGACAGAAAATACTCGTGCAAGCAGAACTGATGATGCAAAATTGGATCCAGATCTGGATGGTAATCCTGATTTAGGAGCTGCAGAGTCATTCAAAAGGATTTCATGTTTGAAAAGGAAGTCAGTTGAAAAAATAGACCTAAACCCACCATTATAGAGACTTATATTCATCAAAAACATTCATAAAGATGCACCTTTGAATTACTAGTACTGCTATTTCCTGTTCCAAGGCGTGTTCACACAGTTCATAGATCTGTGATCTGCAGCATCTCCTGAACCAGATGGGAAGCCCTCCTCTGCTGATGGAGCGTATAGCGTATCATTTCATAGCAGCACGGAGATGCTGAACAATTACATATGGATGGGATGTCTGCGTGCTTTTGGCGAAGAGGCGTTTGGGATCCCTCTGTGCTTTCTTTTGAGTTGTGTTGTGCAGCTCAGTGTGTGTGTGTGTGTGTGTGTGTGTGTGTGTGTGTGTGGTCAGGCATGCAGGTCTGTCCACATTTGGGAGATGTTGCTTCAGGCAATAAGATGCTTGGGTGTAATGCTAAGAGGCTTCTTCTGGGGATGCAATGTAGTATATTTCCATCTATGACACCCGTATAAATATTTTCAAATACAAACACCATCCAATGGAGGATCACGGGTACACATAAAATGAATTTTCCATTCCATCCCCGGTTGGGACTCCATCTGTATAGAATCCAGCTCAGAGGTGCTCTCCCCTGGCTCCATGGGCCAGCTGCTGCTTCTCCTCTCTTTCTCTCTCCTCCCTCCTTCCCTCCATCTCTCTCTCTCTTCCTCAATCTCTCGCTCACATCTGCTCGCCTCCTTTAACTCTGCTTTAACACTCGGTGCCATCAAACGCTGGGATCTGAGGAGTGACGAGGACGAGAAGTGCTAGGAAATTAGCAAACTGCAGAAAGAGCAACCCTGACCTGGATCGCAGATGCATTTAGCACGGAAAATAAAAAGATTGTTATTGCATTTACTCATTTAACTAAATGCGAGTGAGTGATTGCAAAAACATGAGTAGAGTTTGGTGTTTTGATGTATTTATACCGCAAGGCAGTCGACTAGTTTGACAAGCAGCTTTAATGATTTAACCGCAGCGTATTGGACGTCCATGCAGCCAAACATAAAGCCTCCATCTGATGAGGGTTGACAGATATTAAAGGAATGAGGAGTCGACCGCAGACCAGCATTGTGATGAAGAGGAGGGGGGGGGTGCAGTTGTGCACTTGTTTTTGAGCGTGTCAGAGACGAAAGACTAGGAGGAGGAGGAGAAGTTACTATGGTAACTATCTCAGCATCAGCACCTGGCTTCCCATTGGACTGAACACCACCACCACCACTCCTCAAACCCCCTTAAACTCCTGCGTTCCCTCCTCCCTCTTGGATCTCTCTCTCCCCATCCCCAGGCCAGGATGACCCTTTGAACTAAATGGCATTATCAAATAATAGCGTTCCTCCATCTCTTTCCCTGAGCAACGAGAAAACGCCTTGGAAAAACTCTGGAGGAAGCACTTTTTCTGTCCGGAGGAGCCGAGTACAAAATAACATAAAACAAAATCCACTTAGAGACATTAATTACCGACAAATTTAGGTTAATTTGAGATGAAGTAACGACCGAATCCGTCTTTTTATCGTTTGTCGTTGTGAGCCCGTTGATTGGTTTCGTCCCTCTTTCAAACAATTCTGTCCTGAGTTGAAGAAGAACAATCGCGCTCATCAATCATTGATAAGAATTTTGCAGCAAAAAGATATTCTAAAAATATATTAACAGGTGTAAAAAAAAAAAAAAAAGAAAGCAATTAAAAGCCAATGACAGACATCCTTTGTGGGAGTGTTGGATTCGCCTGTCGAAACCAGAGAAGAGGATATAATTACCTGCACTAATTCTGAAAGACTGATTAGTGAACCTGTAACTTTAATTTTTTTTTTTTTTTAAATTATTTTTTTTAAGAATAGGACATCTTTAGAGAAGCAGGTTGTTCAGACGTGACGCTGCTTCCGTTTCGGCGTTATCCCGTTACAAGGCGTGACGCCATGCATCATCACGGCCTGTAAGAGGCACGGTGGGGGGGGGGGGGGGAACGCATTATAGCACGGTGCATTTTAAATTGCCGCGACTCTATCAGCCAACATTAGCCATGACAGATACGGACCTGCTCTTATTGCATTAGTCTTTATTGAATGAGGATCTCCATTGTGTGCATTCCTTCAGTTTGCTGCCTCCTGCTCTTCCCTGACAGGCTGACAAGCAGGCGCTGACCCCTGACTCTTTGCCGACTCAGCATGAGAGAAGGTCACCGCATCTGCGTGTGGATCTCGGTGTGTGTGTGTGTGTGTGTAAACATAAAGTCTTCTTATATATATGTGTGTGTGTGTGTAATATGTGTCTGAACTGCCAGCAGAGAGAATATACAGCCCAAAAATAAAAACTCATCTGTCAGCATCCTGTGGCTCGGCGTGTTTGAGCGCCCATATTTTGTGCTCGCCTTGTTGTCAGTTTGTGCTACAGCCGTCGTAGATGGACGGCGAGGGTTTTTTTTTGTTGTTTTTTTGCCGGGAATGGTGACAAACCGTGCAGAAGATGGTGGGGGGGGTGATGGGGGCGGGGCTGAAGTGCTGCATGTGGAGATATCTCAGGTTCTTAGAGCTGATCTAAACAGCGGGATTAAACGCGTGCAGCTGACTCACCTTATCATTTAAAGGTGTGTTTTTACACACAGGTGGGAATATATATATATAATTCTGAGGGTATGATTTTAGGGAGGGAAGACATTCACAGTGTGTGTGTGTGTGTGTGTGTGTTTGACAGGCAACCACCCTTTTCTAAATGAGATTAAATGGGAGGTTTGTCTCTAATCGTGTTGTAATGAGTTTCTGTGTAGCTCATACATTTACTAATTCCACTTGCCAATAGTGCAAACAGCCACGTGTGCATGTGTGTGTGTGTGTGTGTGTGTGTGTGTTGGTAGGAGAGAGGTCACCTCCCTACAATCTTCCTCTCATTTATAACAATAGCTCTGACCTGTCCTCATCAAAAGGATTGCAATTCCTGAACACAAATAACATTAGCTCATGTGCACAAGCATGCACAAGCATGGTCACATGGGTGCACGGGCAAACACACACACACACACACACACACACACACACACACACACAGAGCAAACATGCAGTCCATCTGCGTATGGATCCGTGTGCCATTAGAGCTCTCAACAGGCATTAACATTGATCATCTGACCAGCAGATGGAGAGTGACCGACAAGAACCAAACAAAAGGCCGTCGTCTCGGTGTGTGTGTGTGTGTTGTGTGTGTGTGTGTGTGTGTGTGTGTGTGTGTGTGTGTGTGTGTGTGAGCACAGGAAGGAAGGAGAGGCGCTCTCATGTGTCCGAATGAAAAAAAAAAGAAGATCCATACTTCATTAGCCCTCACACACACACGCTGATTTATTGTGTGTGTGTGTGTGTGTGTGTGTGTGTGTACACCGGCGCAGCTTCGTGTGTGTCTGCGCACATCAGACCGGTCGTAAATCTTGACCCGGGGAGCTGTTACTGGTTGTCACGGCTCTCCCGCCTGCAGCGGTCCGTGCCCTACAGTCCGGGGTCGTAGGTCAGAGCGGGTTTGTGCGGAGGGGTCGACTTTACGGGGGGATAATGAACAGGGAAGCCAGTAACAAGGAACACATCGACCTGCAACACCTCTCACCTTTAATCTCTCATCACGTGAGCCGGGAAATGTCATGACAGCCGTGCAAGCAGACGTGGTGACGCTCCGGCGCCCCACAAAACCTCCAGTGGAAATGTCCACTTGACTCCAAAACTAATCTTCTGCTCCAACGTTTTGTAAAAACATTTTGGAACATGAAAAAATTTGGTAAAAATTAAAAAAAAAAAATCATTTCAGATTAGTTTCGGAGCACTGGTGCGTTCACATTCGAGTTTGATACAGGTCAGGTTTGGTTTTGCTTTGTGAAACCAGAAGATTCTGACTTAAATCGAGTTTGGATGTTGTTTGTAGACAAACAACAAAATAAATCAAAACGAATTCGAATCAAAATGAATTTATTATCGTGTCGTCTGAAGCGGCTTACTGTTTATTTCGTGAAGGTATTTCTTCTCGGCTTTTGATACGCTGAAACCTGGTGACATCACGTGACCCTTTACCTCACTTTTATTTCCCTCGCATCAATCAGGAAGTGTGAGGCAAAGGGAGAGAGAGAGAGAGGAGGGGGTTACCATGACAACAGGAGTGAGCGGCGGAGGAGGGGGGGGGTGTGTTCCAGGTGACGGTGAGATCGTTGGGATGCTAATTGTCCATTTTCAATCCTCCATAAAGTTTAAGAGGCGCTCTGCCTCCACGTGTTATTCTAACGCCGTCACACAGGGTACCCCTGGGACCAGCGGCGACTCCATCCCTCCCTCTTCTCCTTCGTTTGTAACGACACCCCCATCCTCCCTTCACACCCCTTCGTCTCCTCCCCTTTCCATCGGAGGGGAGGGAGGCTGTGTAAATATCATAGACGACCTGGAGCATATGTGTGCGTCTCTCTAGGGGGGGGCGGGGGGGGACCAACACCTGATCATCAGACTGTCTCTCCATCCATCTCTCCTCCGCTCTCGACTCATTTGCCTCGTCCTTGCTCTCCTCCCCTCTCCACGTCTGCCTCCCCCCCTCCCCTTCTCTCCTCATTTCCTCCCTGTCCAAATTCATCTCCCTGCAAGTCCCCCCCCCCCTTGAAACACCCCCCAACCCCAACAACCAACCAACCAACCAACCGCCCTCGTTCGTTCGCCGCCGTTCCCCTCCCGTTGCAGCACGTTTAACCACTTTGTTCCCCCTTTAAGATAAAGATAATTAAATCAGCAGCTAAATAAGTGTGTGTGTGTGTGTGTGTGTGTGTGTGTGTGTGTGTGTGTGTGTGTGTGCGCGCGCTGCTGGCGTCACCGTGCAACACTTTGATGTTCTATTTCAGTGCGATAGTATCAACATCAACTCATCACAAACTACTGTTGCACATGGAAATCGCACAAGCATGCATTCACACCCCGCATTCCTCCTCACCCTGCTCTTAACACACACACACACACACACACACACACACACACACACACACACACACATTGGACACACTCATTTCCTGCCATCCAACCACGGCGTTCTGTACTGTTGATCTCACCCACTTCTCTCCCCTCTTTCCTTCCCAGACCTCTCCATCTCTCTCTCTCTTTTTTTTTTTTTTAATCTTATGCCTTTCTCCTTCCCTCCCCACCTCCTTCTCTCCCGATCAGCAGGTTGCTAGGCAACTGTGCTCCACTGATCTAGAGGAGCACGATGACAAGCTCCCATAACTGTCATGCAAATACACACGGGCGCACACACACACACACACACGGTTATTGGAGATGTCTAGTAGCACCTTTTAGAATAAAGGAGTCCTTGCTTATCTGATAAGGACAAGTAACGGGAGGAAGAGGAGGAGGAAGAGGAGGGACAAGGGCCAGACAAATGACAGAAGTGGGGGAGGAGAAAGGAGGGCTCTCTCTAAGTTGCTTACTTCGTCACACCCCCCCCCCTCGCCGTTCTCCGCTTCTCATTCCTTATTTCTTTCCTTCAGCGTTTCCCCTCGTAACCCTTTGCCATCCATGGAAAACAATTACTTTCTCCGGTGGCCTTGTTAAATTTCCAATCTGACCCATCACACAGTCATGACCACCTCATCATCGCAACCCCCCCACCCCCCCACCCCCAGCCCCCTCCCCAAATGGGTTCCGTTCCATTTACGCCCCCACTTCGGCAACGATAACACACACTGTCAGGAGGAAATGAAGGAAAAGAGGGTGAAGGAAACACGGCTGGTGGATTTTAATTTACATAAATGTGTGCAAACTTCAGAGCGACATGTAGCACAGATGATGCTTTATTTTATTTAAAAAAAAAAAAAAAGATTAATTGATATAAGATTAAAAGTTACAACCTGCTAATTGTTAGCTTAGCATAAAACTAGAAAAGTGGCGGGAAGTTCGCCTGACTCCGTTTGAATGAATAAATTTTTTTTTTTTTTTTAAAAAGCTAATGAACTCTTTAGTTTTCATGGAAAGATTGATTAAATTTGAGCTTTTATGCTAACCTATGCTAATTGGCTGCTGACCTCGTGCTTCCACAGAGACGTCACGCTAATCTCCTGATCTTGCAGACACGCAGACGACCATATCTCTGACACGCACCGAGTTGTAATTAGCCAAGAGCAGATACGTACGGTCGACATTTCGAAACAGTGGAGTGATATTCAGAAGTCACTGAAGGGCTAAATGCATCTGTTTTTCATCATTATGGTCACTAATTACTAATTCTAAATAGAAACAGAGCAGAACAGAATAGCTGCGAGCAGCAATTAGCAGGTCGAGCCCTCCGTCGCTCAGACTGAGAGCCGTGAGCAGCAGTGTGGAGGTTTCAGGCTTCAAAATTGTGTTTAAAGAAGAATTAAGACCAACCGCACACTCATGTCGTGGCCACAAAGCCGGCAGCGTTTTAATTATTACGCACTTGAAGCGACGCCTTGATGAGATTTGAACAAAAACTCCCTTTTTTAAAAAATTTTTTTTTGAGCGGTCAGGAACACAGGTTTGGTAATTGTTGTCTTTGTGTTTGCAAAAATTGCGTTTTGCGGTTTAATCACACCACCACCATTAGACCATTATGTGCACTTTACCAGCATTTCGACTTAATTCACAATTATCGCACCAAAATACACGTTTTTCGGGCTCGAAACGGCTCAAAAGCACATTTTGGAAAAATAAGATAGGAAAAAAAAACAAAAACTGGAAGCTGGAGAACAAGACATGACAATCTGAGGGACTGGATAACATGAAAACAACTGAGCTCCATTACAGGTGTTAATAGAAAAGGAAGGTGTAACACAGGGAGATTGATGTGAAAGAAGCTTATATAAAAAACATTATCATAAAAAACAAGATTAAGACACATTTCCTGCTGTTTAGCCCAGTTTCTTGGTTCATGGCCGCATAAGAAACATAATAAATGATATAACACTAAAAACCCTGAATTCTATTAAACATACTTGACCTCTTTTTCTCCAATGTACACATACATGATGCCTTTCTGTGAATGAGCCTGAATCATCAATGTCACTCCATTGTGTTCGTGATGTACTCCGTGTTGTATTGCCGTGAGCGGTACACCATTCCTATGCCGACTATTTTGGGAAAAACACTTATTGCGTAATGTTTTCTCTCAGACCGAGCTATGGGGAAAAATAGAAAAATAAAACTGGTCTCTTTGCAAGGCTGACGCTGAGAGAGAAGAATAGTTTATTGAGATGGAGACCTTGTGGTGCGTCGGTAAAAGACTAAACGCAGGAACAAAGGATAAAGAGGTCTGCAAGGATAAATTAATGTTTTGACCTGATGGTGGTGCTATGAAAAAAGAAAAGTGGAAAGCAAGTGATTCATATTAATCATAAGAGAGATGTGAATGTCTCTACAAAACGCTGTTACAATACATCTAGTCGTAAGAATTCAGGGGGTTTTTTTTTTGCAGAAGTGGCAAAACAGGTGGAAAAAGTGATAAACGTCACCAGGGTTCACCCTCTGGGGATCATGAATGCCTGCAAACGTGGATTATCTTCTGTGTCTGGGAAAGCAGGATATCCTGTTTCTTCTATTAGTAGGAATGTAGAGAGAGATGACAACAAACTGAGTTATGAAAGTTGAGATAAAAGATGACTATGATTGAACGCCGTGAGTAAAAGCTTTGATGGGATGAAGGCGAAAAGGATTTTTTAAATTTTTTTATTTAGAGGATCGACGGCAGCAAACGACTCCGTTTGAAACTTGAATTAATGACCGATTTGATTTTCCCAGCTCGGAAATGGTTGCATGATTGCAGGTGAGAATAAATACAGATGACAGTGTTTATCCTGAGTGACCGACTCCTCTTCATCACAAACAACAACAATCCTCCTCACCCGCCAAGACAAACATATTCACCAGATTTTACACAGTTCCCATCTTCTAAATCCGACACAGTTAGGATCAGACGGGGGAACGGAGCGCAAAAAGAAAACTTTCATGAGTTCTGACTCTCTCACACCTCTTCATCACCACCCTCCCCCTACTCCTCTTCCGTCTCTGACTTCAGTAGATACCCCGGCAGCTTCTTGCTGGCGTTCCTCCAGCAATTATCTGGATGGTTCCACTCTGACGCAACTCAGACTCCACTCATCGTCTTCTTCTTCGTCATCCAGTCCTGCTTCCTCGGTGAAAGCGAGACTCCCTCCTCTGACATCGACTCCTACTCTTCTAAGAATGGATCTCGGCTTCGGCTTTTTGCTCAGATTTCTCTCTGGCAGCGGCTCAATCTCCGCTCCATCTCCTCCGTGGCTCTCCCTTCCGGCCGGATTGGCGCCAAAACAGCAGCTCCCGCTCTGATGAGTCCACTCTGGCGTTGACTCCATCTTGAGTCAAAGCCAGCTGTCCACCAAGCTCTGGCTTTGACTCATCCCTGCTCTTAACCCCCCGGTGCTCGGTTGAGTCTCTAAAAAGGCCTGCGCAAATGGCAAGACTTCATTCTCAACCCAAAGTTCTGCCAGCGTTCCTAATCAGTATGCAGCCTGTTATAGAGTCAGATTGTCGCTATGCAGCAAGACATAACTGTGACAGACCGATGCCAAGGTTGGCTGTCAGTCCACCACGTTTGTCCAGACTGAAATGACTAAAAAAAAAACTGCTAGAAACTGTTTTCCAAAGACTGATGGGTAACCAGATGCCTCCTGAAGACTTCCAGACAGTTCCTGTCTGGGGAAACAGATACCTGTTTTGTCTTGGGCAAAATGTGGTCAATGTTTGAAAGTGTTCAACCAACTAAGCTATCTTTATTACACAACACTCAAGTCAAATATAGATGGTTTGGACATGTCTAGAGGAGAGATAGTGAATATATTGGTAGAAGGATGCTGAGTTCTGAACTGCCAGGCAGAAGGCCTAGAGGAAGACCAAGGAGGAGGTTTATGGATGTAGTGAAAGAGGACATGAAGGTAGTTGGTGTGAGAGAAGAGGATGCAGAAGACAGGGTTAGATGGAGGCAATTGATTCGCTGTGGCGACCCCTGAAGGGAAAAGCCGAAAGGAAAAGAAGAAGTAGTCAAATATAGCCATGGCCAAGAAGGCGGTGTTTCCATTGATATTTATAAGTTTATTTGATTGTTAGCAGAGAATTTGTTACCGACAGACATTTGGTATGGAGGTGGGACGTCTGTGTAGGTTCTCAAGTTATCCAGGTCATGGTTATCCAAAGCTGTTTTAATCAATCCACTGGACTTTAAGAAGTTTTTTGAAGACGTTTCTCCTCTCATTCAAGAGGCTTCTTCAGTTCTCGTGAAGAAGCCTCTCCAATGAGAGGAGAAACGTCTTCAAGAAACTTCTTAAAGTCCAGTGGATTGATTAAAACAGCTTTTGGATACGGAGGTGATTACACCTCCGTATCCAGCTCTATTTTGTTGGAGGAACGTGTTCTCCTTGTCATTTCTTCTGATGGACCACTCCGAGGTCTGCACCTTGTTCTGGTGAAGTGTTGTTTGAATATCAAGAGCTCAGACAAAGAATAAGGAGGTCACAGGGACCCGGTCTGAGGTCAAAAGCCTCCTCTTCAGAGGGTGTCTTTTTCATTTTCAAAAGTATTTGAGGAGAATTTTAAAATACATCCAGAGAACAACAATCTGCATCATAGCTCCTGCGGCTGCACACATCCCATTCGTTCTTTTAGCTTTTCTACAAAGAGATCATTTAAAGTGGACAGTCCTGCAACCCAAAGAGACTCTCTTCTGACCAGGTCCTCTTACAACACGTCACGGTCCTCAGTCAAACATGCTAATAAAGTTACAGACTTTTGGTTAAGCCTGAGGAAGCTTCAGAGCATTAGTTTCCATTGCAGCGACTGAACTTAAGCCGAATTCATGCCAATTCTGAGGGAATATATTTTAAATCCCTTCAGCTGTGTCGTTTCCAAGAGAGGAGTGTACTTCTTTAGTCATCACATGCTAGAGAAATGATAATACAAGCCGCATGATATTTCCAAAAGTTAGAATGACTCCAATTTAGATATTTGATTCATCTAATTTAGCAATTAAATGAGGGAAAAAGAGAAATGTTTAATTACTGCTGCTGAAAGAAGTTTGATTGTCAGGCAGTGAGAGAGAGAAACCCGTGGTTGGATTTTATAAAACAAATTAAGATAATCTAATTCAACTATAAAAAGTCCCATTTCTAAGAGTTTTTTGCGGTCAAGATGAGCCCACATCACCTCTCCTTTCATCATTTCAGTCAAAAGATCCTGACGTCAACTGATCGGCTTCACCATCTGACTGTGTGCATTAACACGAGCCTCCACCATCACAGACGTTTGGCTTTTGTTGCCACGGAGATGAAGGAAAGATGGTATTCATCATCAATGAAAGTCATTTTTTGGATTCTTATTTTATTATTCTAAATCAATAGGTCCTTTTTTTTTGTTTTTTTTACAACGCCTTTTTGCACTTCCTGTTAAAAATAATAAAATTGACATTTGGACGACCTAAAACACGACTTTTCCTTATCTTACGGTCCTTGGTGTCATCACCACAAGCCGCTACGCCCTGAATAGAGTCACATGCTCATGCGAGGAGCGACGCTGACGCTTTCAGCTCGATTCGGAGACATCTCGGGAATCAGGAGAGCAGTTTTGGGTCAAATCGACCGAGGCTTCGGATCCCCAAACGGCCCTTTTCTCAACTCTGCTCTTTAGATGCGGCAGATTTAGCGAGCAGCTGACCGGCTTCTCGCCGCGGCTGAGTCAGAGGTTCAAGAGCTTCTCGTTGTGCGACAACTGCTGTCAGAGTGAGTCAATACGTAGGAGACCTTTGGATGGGTTTTGTTGACCTCAGCGGCTGCAGGATAACAAACTAAATATTGGAGGTTAATATACAATCTCACAGTCGGATAAAAGAAATTTTTTCTACCTGAAGAAGTCTCTTTTTTGAAACTTGAGAGAGCGAGAAGAGGGCAGGTTAAAGAGATAAAGCCCGCGTAGACTTTTTACAAGTGTGGCAAGAAGTGAACAAACAGCGGCGGCTGCATGTTTGCTCACTACTTGTGATGACAGGGAGCCAATGGATTAAGCCAGCCGGGGAGGAAAAAGAATCTCTTATATAGTCTTCAACCTTGACTGGAGCAAACACATTGAAAAGAGGCTGCATATGCTGAGAGCTCTATTCAGCGATGCACAATGTAGTTAAGTTAAAGAGAACATAGCCTTGACAGGGAATAAAGCAAAAAACAAAAGGACTAAAGGAGGGAAGACACTCCTGGGTGCTTCTGTCTCAGGTGGCCGAGACAGAAAAGAATGTTCACAATCAAGAGGAAGAGGAAAACACAAGGGAAGAGAATTGTTTTGGAAGTCTGACGTTTGATTTTGTTTGATAAATCCAGCTTAAAAAGGGATTGCATGAGAGATTAGACGGCATTTACAGGCCCGCTAAGGCTGCTCGGCTTCCCCCATCACGCCAATAAACTAAAAAACATTACTCTGATTACACTTTGACCCTCATAATAAGACTCTGACCAGGAAAATACTGCTAGAATTTGAAATCGCATTAGCAAAATTGACAGTTAGATTTCAGAGAAACAATATTCCACTAATGGAAAGTCTTCTTTCTGCAAATAATTGCAGTAGATTTAATTTTTGTTATTTAATTACTTGTGGTCTGAATTAGAGCTACAGACTGGAGAGAATAATGGTTTTATTAAGAAAAGCTGACAGGAAAACTCTTCTCCAATAGATGCTATTTACACACATTCACTTGCACAACATTTTGGTCTTCCATCTTCCAAACGAGAAACAATAAATTTGCCAAATCACCAAATGAAGGCAGATAGAGATCAAATAAACCGTATTTTTGATAAAAAGCTGGCTCTATAGGGACGACAGGGGAGCGTTTGTATTTCCCTAATTGTCAAAGTTATTTGTCATCATAAGAACCAACAGAAAAGGCAAGAAAAAAATATATTCCCATGAAATGTCTCCGTTAGAGACTAACGCTACAGAAAAGGCGAGCCCACGGGACGGCTTGTAAGCTTTCTGTGGCGTAGATCCACTTATGAGGGTTCTAACAATGAAGTGTACATATGTTTTAACTAACGTGGAGCAGGCATTAGTCTGTAAGTACACTTCTGTGCAGCTCTGAGGAGGTTTCTTTCATATAAATAGATTATTATGTTCACAGGGAACATCAAGTGTTGGAAATTGATCCATTTAGATGAAGTGAAATGTCTATAATTACGTCTTAAGGTTTCTACCTTCTGAGTGTTTTTATATCAAAATGCACCGAGCTTCCACAGCACAGATTCTCATTCATAATTTTAGTGATCGTGAAGGAGGGTTTGCAACTCCATCCTTCATTAGGAGATATGACCAGGCAGCAAAATGTTAAAAGGAAAGATATATATGAGTTTACTTTCACATATTCCTTGCACTCACGCATTAAACCCATTCCCTCCTGAGAGCTGACCTTTTGGCTGCTGCTGTCAGTGTCCAGCTCCACTGCACCAGCTTTGGCTCACAACAAGGGCATCTTTCTGGCAGACGTTTTCTTCGGCAGGATTTTTAAAAACACACACACACACACACACACACACACACACACGCACACAAAACCTGCCTCATTGAACTCAAGGCTGGGGAAGTTACATGAGAGGTTTGCTGACTACCTTCATGTCGGAGGCAGAAGAACGACCACAGCTGCAGTTCAGGAGCTGACACTACAGAACAGACTGAGGCTGTCCACTGGGTTTGATTCTGAATCAGTGATCACACAGCTACACAGGAGGGTGTCATTTAGGGGGGGGGGGGGAGACACACAATAATGTACTTAGGGAAATAGAAGCTCAGCACCCCCTGGTGTCAGGATAGAAATCCACGTCCATGTTTGTAGTTCCTGCTCACACTTGATCACATGCGCAGGCTCAAGTTGACGTTGACTGAAAATAAATGAAAGGGCAGAAATCTGAAGAAGCCTATGAGAAGATCTGAGAGGTTTGGACACATAACTTGTCATGAGTCTTATTGGAACTAACAGGCTTTCCCTTACATGAGGAGATAACACATCAACTCAAGGGAGGTGAGAAGAGGGGGGATGGGGAAACTGTAAAGACAGATGTGAAGGTGAAGATTGGGGGGGGAAAAGGGGCATTTGACAGACATTATAAATGTGAATAAAAAGCACCTTTGTAAAATTGCATTTCATTTGATTTCATGACTTGATGTCATTATTTGGGTAAAAATACATAAAAACAAAAAACACTTTTTCTATGTTTTTTTAAAAAAAAATATAACAACTGCACAATTACGGATTGCTCATGACAAAAAGACTAAAAATCAATTGTTAAAAAAAAAAAATCGTCATTACCTACATGAGGAATTTCAGGACTTAAAAAAGCCTCATCGCCAAAAGTCTGTTTTCAAAATAAAAGAGTAGAAGTCCAACTGTATGGTTTTAGACCTATGGAATATATCATAAAAACGATATATTATATAGAATAATCAGTGTATACTCATTGGTTACTAAAAATGCATTTAAATACATCGCGTTATCAAAAAATCTGCAATATAATCGCTTCCTTTGTTTTATTCTGAAAGGTATTCGACGGAAGTGCGTGGAATAAGTAATCCGGGTGACTTGACGATCCAGCTGAGGGACAGGTGTCACTCAAGTATTCGTCTGATGGATGATCCGTGGTTTGCGTATGCTGCTACGTACATGGGCGTGTGTCCGTCATTTAAATATTCCGTGTGATATAACTAACCGTCCGGAACGACTTTACGTTTTTATTAAACTCCAGCGTTCCGGTCGCGTTAACCGTTATCCCCCCCCCCCTCCAAAACTCCCTCAGCTCGGCATGTGGGTCTTTGGCTACGGGTCCCTGATATGGAAGGTGGATTTCCCCTACGAGGAGAAGAGGATCGGGTACATTCAAGGCTTCAGCCGCCGGTTCTGGCAGGGTAGCACCGATCACCGGGGAGTCCCCGGTAAGGTGAGTGAGCGCCGCTCGCCTTAGCTCGTTTCTGGGAGCGGCGTTGCCATGACGATCCGCGACTTACGGGATGCGAAACTCACTAATAAATATAAATACCTCATATATAATATACGAAATAAATAGGTAAACCAAAAGACATGCGTAAAAATGTGTGTAAAACAAAATATTTGGTGTTGGTTAAAAATAGCAGTTTCTTATTATGCTAGTACCGTAAAGAGTTTAAAAGTGTCGTAACTACAGGAAGCGCTCTGCCCAGAAACTGTGGAGGGTTATTTATTTCCTGGCCATAATCACATTTTTATCCTAAAGGGAACAGCTTTTACTGGAAAACACATTTCTACAATTTCTAATTATGTTCCAAAAAAAATACAGTATTCATATGAATTTGCAGCTCATTGTTTTAAATAATTCTGCTGCAATCATGTATTATTGATTCCAGGTTGCTGTGCAGACATTATTGCAGCAGGGTGTATAAAATGCATCTATAATTCGTATAATTATCATTCTCTACATTTATATATTTTTTTGCTTTTTTCCAGCCTGGCCGGGTTGTGACACTGGTGGAAAATCCTGAGGTAAAAACTGACTATAAACACTATAATATAGGTGTAATTGAATTGTTTGCCTTGACAGTTACTTTTATGGAACAGTTGTGTGTCTATATATGTATATAAGCAATTACCTTATTATCTAGACATGCATTATAAGTTATATAGGTCAACAAACTTAAAAACACAACTTTTGCAAATTGAATTTGTTTTTGCAAACTGCACATATTACCATAACTCCAGGCAGTATGGAAACACCAGCGTTTGCATGCTCGCTGGATTTCTCTATGTTTTAATCATTGGCTTACTTGCGTGACATGAGACAAAGACACGCACTGAACAATGAGCGTGGGTTCAGCCGCCACCTCCTACAGGCTCGACGCAGGAGAGGACTGTGTTGTTTGACCTTGAGAAAGACACGAGAGATCGAGGCGGTTGATGATAAAGAGAAATAAATGCACAGCTCACAGATGAGGGAGGAGTTTGATTAGTTCTGAAGGCTAGTATGACGTGTTTCAGTAGCATTTTGTCATATTTTGCAAAAACCCCTCCAGTATTGATAAAGTATATATCTAGTGCATAAATGTCATTAACTACTGGGCTGAAATTCTTTCACACAAGTTTGCTGACGAGCTAAAAACACGACACACACCGACAGAACGGCTGCAGCGATGCACCACGGTCTTGAATCTTGACCTTCCACCGAACAAACCCAAAGATGTTAACGTCCTTTTGGTTTTAGGAATGCCTGAAAGGTGGAGAAAGCAGCGACTCGCACCAGTCTGAACGTGATCCTGCTGTACTTGAACAGTTACGCTCACTTAAAACGCAAAGATTTCTTTGCGTCCAAGTAGACATTTTATAATCTTACTACGATGTTTGAGTGCCGACAGGCCGCACGGCCGTCTGGTTGTTTCATTCAGCCTCCATCAGGCTGGGCTAACAGTGGCATTAATGGTGTCAGAAAATGAGGAATAAAGCTCATCATAGCTTCCAAATATTCCACTTTTCCAATCCACTACCTAAACCTATTCATTCCTTTGTATTTTAGTGAACAACAAAGCAAATATTGACTGATCCAGTGAGTCTGTTTCTGCTCTAGTTCCCGTCATGTTTGTTTCATCGCTCCAGTGTTTTTCATTCCTGAAAGCCGACCAACCCGTTTTCCCTGTGGCCACTCCTCCTCTTCAGGGGCGTGTCTGGGGCGTGGCCTACAAGCTGCCGACAGGCCGCGAGCAGGAAGTGAAGAGCTACCTGGATCATCGAGAGAAAGGCGGCTACCGGGTCATCACGGTGACCTTTCACCCTCGCCCGCCGTCCACCCCGCCGCCCGACCGAACGCTGCTTTACATCGGCTCTCAGGACAACCCCGACTACCTCGGCCCCGCCCCTCTGGAGGAGATAGCCAACCAGATCGTCGGCGCCACCGGCCCGAGCGGGGAAAACACCGAGTACCTGCTCCAGCTGGCTGACGCGGTGAGGACGTTTCTCCCCGAGGACGTGGACACACACCTGTTTTCTCTGGAGACGTTAGTGAAGGAAAGAGTTCAGGCGTGGGCGGGGACGGCCCCCCCAACAGGCCCACTGTGATCGGATCGTAAATTCAACCTGATCCCGACTGATTCCCGAATAATCTCAGGGTCGTCATGACATCAGATTTTATACATAAGGGCACAAGAAGCTTATCCAACCATCCATCCAACCATCCATCCAACCATCCGTCCAGGATGAGGAGTGGCCTCCATCCGTGTCCCAAACACCATTGGACAGATTTGACTTCATACGAACCAATCAGGGTTTATTCTTTCTGAAACATTTTTCCATCTCCGTGCTCACATTTTTTCTTTTTCTTTTTTTGTTCCTTGTTCACAAGTTTCCAAATCTTACACTGCAAATAAATAAGTAGAACATATATACGCCACAGAATATGCAACAGAAGCTGCTTCTTCATGTAAAGACAGTGAGACGGCTGTTCTGTTACGGATATGTTGGCGGTTCTCGAGTGAAGCGCTAAATAAACTTGAATCTTGTTACAACGTCCTGCTATGAATGAGAGTTTGGAATGAATAAATGCTGAATATTCAGGTGAATACGTGCCAAGTTTCTTGGTGCTCATAAATAAAGGGAAATGAAGTGCAATTATCAGCAGGATGAAGTTATTTAAACACATTTAAAGTGGCGTGTTTGCATTTGTCGCAGAAAAGTGTCAAGTAAAATGTATTTGTTGGTTTTATATTATGGGATCAGGAATAAAAATAAAATCAGAATTACTTGAATTTTGGATTATTATTTTTTTCCTCCACATTTTGTAGCTCAGCTAACAGCAGCTAGCACCACTTCTCATGGAAAACCCCCACCCATCTGCTGACAGCCTGAACGGGACAACTTTTGGGGCCTTGCAGCATTTTTTTTTTTTTTCCCCCTTTGGTCAGGTTGCCATGCCAACGAAAACTCATGGTTAGTTTTCAGGAGCTGCTTGTCAAAGCACAACACGACCACACACACACACACACACACTTTGTTCACTCGACTGTTTAGCGGCTGCTGTTCCTCTCCTTCTGCCAGCTCGCATCAAACACGACAACAACGCCGCCGCCTCCGCTGCAGGAAAGGTAACGCGAGTAGAAACGGTGACAGCGCTAACTGTGATCCTGTCTTGTTTCCGAACACGCCAGCATGCGGTCGGCGGCGTTTAGTTCGTCTGAGCAACGCGACTCAAAACCCGTCCATGCAGAAACCTCACCGACGCTGCAGAGAAGATCGCAGGTGTTCGACACCATCGGTCTCCAAAATAAAATGAATTAAAATACATTTATTGATAAAAGGTGCAGTCATTTATTGAGGGTAACAGAACAGAAGCTCCTGCTGAGCTGCTGGAGAGAACCCCACAGAGGGTTTGATAGGAGGATTAATTATAGATGTACATATGTGTTTACATTGATCTCTTACATTATTTAATGTTATAGTATAATAATTAAACATCATCTCATGACATAACTGTAAAAATATGATTTTTTTAAATAGTATTTAATACTATTATTGTCATAACCTTCACCAAGGAGGTTGTTTTATCTACTGTTTGTTTGCTGGAACAAACAATGCATGTGATTTTAGAGGAAGTCACATGATCAGCGTCAACCTATCAGGAGGCCCGACGCTTTTAAGCGCAGCGATGTGTTGTTGTGTTGCACTGAAGTTTTATATTTACTCTGCATATCAATACAGTTAAATATCTTATTTATGCAAGCAGGAAATTACTGAACGATTTTTCATGTATTATTAAATATTAAATTAATTGGAAAATAATGAGGTTTCTGGTAGAATCAGTGAAGAGAGAAGGAAAGAAAGGTTTTAAAGTGATGTTATCGGGAGGGGGGCCGCCTCTGGGGCTGTTAAGCTGCTTGGCAGAACAGAAAACCTTCAGATGTGGGGAAGCGTTTCGTACCGGGACTGTTTCTGCTAACTGAAGGCCAACGTTGGCGAGTGAGGTTTGGGTTTAACGCCACCAGTTTAACACCGACCGGTCAGTCCGGGGGTGGGGATGGGGGCCCGCCTAGGCGTAGTAGCAGGGCGACACCAGCAGGTCGGTGAGCACCAGCAGCTGGTCGTCGGTGAAGCGCTGCCGGTGCTCCTGCCAGTTGTCGTGGTGGGTGCGCCGGAACTCCGACAGCGTCTTCTTCACCGTCAGCTGGGGACGAAAAGATGAAATCCTCATCATCATCATAACAATAATAATAGCACAATAGAGAAGGTACATTATGGAATAATTACATTCTAATGGAATAATCTGGATTATTATGGGCAGAATTTACAGCTTTTTAAACTACAGGTGTCAAACTCATGGCCCAGCTGAATCACCAATTTATTTTTACTGAGAGGAAACCAGAAAAAAAATCTCTTCAAATTGATTTTTTCAGGCCAAAATATTGCAGGAACGATGAACATTACGTAATGACTATTTAACGTGCAACATAGGCGCCAAGTTTAAACAAAATGATATCTCTATGTAGACGAGGGTACAGACAGGATTTCTGCAAACAGGATGATTTTTCTGGCTGCACAAAGTAAATATTTTCAATAAAAATTCATAAAAAAACGTTCATTAAAGTAAAAAAATAAAATAAAATAAATAAAAGCACACACACAAAAAAAAAACCTAATTAAAAAAGGCCCATCTTGCCTTTCTTTCCCCAGGCGGCGGAGACAAAATTAGCTAAATTAAACATCACAGTTGAGCATTCCTAACTTTCATCCGTCCGAACGGACACCCAGATGTTTGATTTTTTGAAATTCATGAATCAATATAGGGTTCTTAATCGATCTTTTTATTTATTTATGACGACATTTATGGCATCTAGATCTGATATAAACACAGTTACATCATGCATAAAGAGGATGCACATGCAGTTTTCCTCAGGATGGTGACGTCACCCTCCTCCTCCTCGTCTCACTCCTGCAGAACTGGAGTGAGATGCGGACGGCGTTTGGAAAATGAGGACATTTCTATTAAGACTCTGCAGTAAAACTCCTGCAATAAAAACCGTGTTTATAGTTCTTTCTGTTGCTTCATTTGTTCCACGCAGCAAAGAAAGTTAAGAGCTGACGGCAGCCGTTTTTGATAACGGCCCCCGTCTATTCTCATAATGAGAGCCATCCTCCAGTTTAACACAGAAACGCAAACAGCTGATGTTCTGAATGTTAAACCAACGCCGATCCGGCAGCCAATGGGCTCCTTTGTTGACATGAATTAAAAGCTAACAAGGTTGTCGTAATTTATTGATGCCAAAACTTTTGCGTGACAGTAGAAACACAACAACAACATTTAATTATTTAACGGCGAAGGCAGTCAGGAGAGAGGAAAGCCGGTGCAACACGGACGACAAAACGGGGGGTGAGGGGGTGGGGGATTAAACTGATGAACGACAAAAAGCGAGGATGTTGTCATGACTTAAACATCAAACATGATTTTACATCACAGCCTTCAGAACCAAATGATCGGATTATATGTGAAGGGGCTCGACAAGCAGAACTTATGAATTATTCTCAAAAACTACTGGATTTCCATAAAAAACAAAACAGGAAAATCCGGAGCGGATTCGGATGGAGACTCAGGGATTGTTGTTTTTTTTTTTTTAACTTGGGGGACTTGATCTTTCCTTTAACCATTCCGTCTGTTGTTCATGAACCACCAGACGGATTTCTGTGGAAGAGTGGAGCAAAGGAATGAATTGTGGGATGTTTTTTCCTGGTCTGTGTGAAAGGTTTTCCCTGACGGATCAGCGTGACACCGGGTTGAAGGCTGGTGGAAGAAATGATCCCGTGATTGGCTGACGGGACTGATCCATGATTTGTTTTTTGTTTTTTTCCCCCCACACAGACTTTATTTCAGGATTATTCACACATAAAATATTTGTCAGATTTTCAAGACACTCGATGAAGCAGTGGAACGACGTGCCCATAATGGGCCCCTGGATCCACCATTATTTTTAACAGATTACTGGAGGAAATCCATTGGAATATAAATTTAATTAAAAGGGTCTGTTGGTCCTCGGTGGAGCTTTTCCTTCTATAAATGCAGGTCAGGGAGGTCAAACTCATTTTCACCGAGGGGCCACATCAGCATAACGGCTGTCCTCAAAGGGCCAGATGTAAATTATAAATGTAACTACTCCTTAATGATAAATAACTGAATTTATTACTTATTCTAGTTCCAAACATTACAGTTAGACAGAAAAAAACATGTTTGTTTGTTTCTCTGTTCTAACATAAATCCTTTTAATTTGTCAGGTTATTAAACCCACAGAACTCCATCAATCAAGGATCAAACTATCGATCAATAAAGAAAAATGACATCAGACACAAGTTAGGACGTTAACTTTGTTCAAAAAATGGTTTTGACCAAGTTAAAATGGGCTGAATTGCTGCATTGTGGGAAATGTAGTTTTTGTCAAAGCACACTTTTGACCTATTTATTTTTACACACTCTGACCTTTTATGCTCTCGAGGGCCACATTAAATGATGTTGCGGGCCACATTTGGCCCCCGGGCCTTGAGTTTGACACATGATGTAGGTCATGTATTGACATGAGTTTCCTTTCATTTTAGAACTGTACAAGCAGTTTATCATCATCATCATCATCATCAGCTCCCTACCACTTTAATGTGTTATTCAAACTGTACATTTGAATAACACAAATTTACAGTTTGACGGCCAAAAGCTCAATTTTCTCCTCAACTGGTGGATGAAATTGTCTTTTAGCGCGCTGGACATTAGTGTGTGTGTGTGTGTGTGTGTGTGTGTGTACCTCTATGGGCTGGGGGTCGTTCAGATGGTCGCTCAGGTCCATCAGGATCTGAGGCATCCAGTCGGGGACGTCGTAAGGACTGGACAGGATACAGGCGCTGAGGCCCAGCACTCCGGCATGGCGCCGAACCAAGTCTGCACACACACATGTGAAGACACACATACACACACACACACACACACAGGGAGAGTTAAAACGAGCGATAGAATTTCAAGGTTCACAATCCCGCTGGGAAGAAAGGCTAGCAGGGCAAGTATTACTATGATTGCCTCATTCTGTGAATGTAGTGTGTGTGTGTGTGTGTGTGTGTGTGTGTGTGTGTGTGTGTGTGTGTGTGTGTGTACCTGTGGAGGCCAGCTCTCCTCTGGCCCTGGGGAGGCGAGTCTGACTCAGCGTCTGGAGCTGCGTCTGCAGACTAGAATCCAGAGGGAAGAACTGGCACTGCAGTAAACCACTGAGGGTGGTGCCGGCCATGTCCCTCACCTACGGGGAGCAGGGAGGGAGGGGGGCAGGAATGTGGGGTGGGGGTGGGGTAACAGTATTAAAAAAATGAACCCCCGTGAAGATCTGAACCGACAAATAAAGGATGCGGCGTGGAGCGGGAGGCAGTTTCAGGGCAAGAAAAGAAGGCGTGAGATTTATTAAAAGAGGCAAGATCAGGGAAAAGAGAGGAGGAGGAGGAGGAGGAGGAGGAAGACGGGGGGGGGGGGGGGGCGGGGTGAACTGAGGTAAAATCCACAACATCACCACCTTCCTTGCATCGCTTTGCATAAATTATGAATTCGCCCTGAGTGACGGATGATGCATTCAAATAGACAAAAAAAAAAAAGCGACGGCTGCACACCCGCAGAGCAGAAAGATGACGTCATCTGTAAAACAGAGACGCCGACGCCACGGAATTCAGTTCGCATGACAGATGAGCAAGAATAAAAGTCAAAAAAATACTTTTCTGATTATATTTGTCGAGGAAAATCCTCTGATTTATGTTAAATTATAAAATCCTGCCACCACAGAAGAAGAGAGAATAAATGAGGAGCAAAGCAGCTGATTCTTCATGCATTAACTCCCAAAAAGAAAAGAGTGATCGGGGTCATTTCCATGCATCTCGTTGGCGACCCGGCGGCCGCGTCCCAATCGTCTCACCTCCAGCTGTTCGTCCAGCAGCAGCTGGATCACCAGCTTCCGGATGCGGAGCATCTCGGCCGGAACGCTGAGGAGGGTGAACAGGTTGTAGAAAACCATGATCTGCAGGTAGGTCAGCACAGAGAAGCGGGCGTGCCACGACCGGCTGACCGCCATCTGGGGACGGGAAGAGGCGGAGTCAGACGGACGCAGTCTGAGCGGCATTTGTCCCAAAATTTGGGAAACTTATGCGTAAAACACGAGAGGAAAAAAGTGGAAAGCGGGTTCTACCACACCTTTGGCGTCATGTTGGGGGGGTGTGTGTGTGTGTGTGTGAGTATGGGGGGGTGGGGGTTAAGTCAGAGCACCTCTTCCAGCGCCGTCAGAACCAGAGGGATGTGCTCAAAATACAGCAGGCCCTGGGACATGAGAGAGAGACACGTGCGTGCATCCTGTTTCATCTCATCATAGTTCTCATCAATCTCCACCGGAGCGATCTGCAGGGGGGGGGGGAGGGAGTGATGGAGGGAGGGGGGAGAGAGAGAGAAGGGAGGAAGACACAGAGCCACGCACCATTTTGAGTAAATGAAGAGAGAAATTGAGTTTAATGGGCAAGTAAGATTGAGTGGGTAATAATGCTACGCCGGGACCAGTGTGTGTGTGTGTGTGTGTGTGTGTGTGTGTGTGTGTGTGTGTGTGTGTGTGTGTTTACCTTGAAGAGCAGAGGCAGGAGCTGCAGCTGCTGCCGGACAGGAGTGGTGAAAGTGCGTCCGGCGCTCACCATCAACCATTTCAACACTGCAGACACACACACACACACACACACACACACACACACACACGAGGAGGAGCATTTTTGGGCCGCTGCCAGGTCATAAACACAAGTTCTCGTCGCCGTGGCGACCTCACGGCCCCGGTCGGGTAATAAAACGCCATCCGTCATCATTGGGCGTCTAATGATTTGGATGATTTTTATAACGGGGTATTTATCTGAATAAGGGGTATCAGGGCAGGAAGAGGAAGGAGGAAAAAAATAAAAAATAAAAAAAATAAAATAAATGAAGCATGTGTTAAAATAAAGAAATCATCATTTCAAAGCAGGGAATGCTGGGAAATATTTAATACTGTGTGTATTTTTCTTAAGAAAACCTATATCTAAACTGCGTTCCCAGGATGTAAGGGTCGCAGGATTTCTTTTGCTTTTAATCATTGAATGCAAATTCTCTCGATCTTAGGTGGCCAGGTTTTAAAATACCCCCCCCCCCCAACAGTTGTGGAATGTCTGCCGCCACCTTGTAATGTAAAGAGATGTTCCTGCTGAATTATGGAAATGTTAACGTTCCTCTGTGTGTGTGGGAGGAGGCGCAAACCTCACCGGCAGTAAGAGGAAGAACCAAAAATATCTGCAGAGCGCAACAGCAGAAAAAAGGTAATTATAGGAGGAAATGTCTCATTTTGTCCATTTAAGGGAGGAACTGATGCTTTAATTTGTTCTCATGAAATGAAATAAAACCAGACTGAGTGTTTTATTTAATGGTTATTAAAGTCTAGCAGGTAACTGATGCTAAAACAGGTAGAATCCATCAAACGTCACCTGCACGAATACTATCAGACAACCCCCCCCCCACCACCACCACCGAAATATTGAGTTTAACTTCTGTAAATACTTTTTCCACCTCTGGAAATCCTCTTCATCTCCAGTTTGCTGCCTTTTAAAGTGGATTTAAAGAGTAGAGATCAATACGGGATCACAGCTGTGTGTGTGTGTGTGTGTGTGTGTGTGTGTGTGTGTGTGTGTGTGTGTGTGTGCGGACACGTCCTGACCCGTCTTCAGCAGCTTGACAGCCTGGGTGCGCTCGTCCGTCTCGGGGGTGTTCTCCTCGTGGACGTGGTTGTGGATCTCGGGCTCCGACGTGAGGGGCTTGAGCCGCTCCAGGACCCGGGTGACGAACTCGGCCACGTGGGGGGAGGAGGTGGGCCGGGTGTTGGGCAGCGCCACGTCGATCATGAAGATGTAGGTCAGGACGCTGGAGAGATGGTCGGGGGGGGGGGAGTGAAAGAAGAAAAGGAAATAAGTCGCAAACGTCAGTCGAGCTAATTAGGCTAACCCAGTTAGCCGTTATTGCGTAATCTGGAAGCTGATTGGCTACCTGCCGATGCGCTCCCTCACGTTCTTGTACACCTGGGTGAGTTTGGGCTCCAGGTAAGCCAGCAGCCGGTGCAGCAGCTCTGAAACCCTCCACTGCTGCTGGGCCAGCCCCCCCTGGAGGACATACAGCAAACTGACAGACAAAACGAGGTTGTTATTATGGGATGTTAGCCGACAGGTGTTCACGTGGACGGGCACGCCGTACCTGGCGTCCCTGAACGAGCCGCCCTCGCCGCTGAGCGGGCTTTCCATCAGCATCTCGAACAGCCAGTGGAGCTTCCGGGGGTCGCGACCCTCCTATTGGGCATCAAAAACAGGATTATTTTTAGAAAGGTTATTCCAGGTGGAACAAAAACACACAACCACCTCCTGCAGGTCAACATCCGTCCAATAGAAACAGAGAAAATAGTCCCAGAAAAAAAAAACTGTAGATATGATCAAATTTGTGTGTATTCTGCTGCTAGCATTATAAAATGTAGTGTGTGTGTGTGTGGGTGTGTGTGAGATAACAGGTGTTTTTCACTTGAGGATAATGACTAAGAAATTCTTAAAATGAAATTTTAGTTTTTAAATTTAAATTTTTTTTAATAACATTTTAAAAAATTAAAAAATGAAATTAAATTTTTTTTTTTTAAAAACTAATTTAACGAAAAAATTTTAAATTCATTTTAGCATGCTAAAATGTAAATATAATAGAGTAATTGGAGTATGTGTGTGTGCATGTGATCCCAGGTGTTTTTCACCTGAGGATAATGAAGAATTAAAAGAATCGTCACGGCAACCAGATTAATGAAATATATTTCAGTGGGCAAAGAAAAACCGACGGCTACCAGCTTTATTAGCGATACAAAAAAATAAATAAAAAGACAGATTGTGCTTCAAAATCCAATTTTCACTCGTATATTTATCTTATTGATCTCCCACCCCCCCCCCCATTTGATCTGTTCTAGGTGAGAATATTCAGCTGTGGAGGTGTGTTAGCGGTGTTAGCGCGCCGCTCACGCAGGCGGTGGCGATGCAGGTGCCCCAGTCGGTGTAGGTTTCCACGGTGATGTGGGTGAGCGCCGTCCTGATCAGAGGGCACAGCCCCTTCCACAGCCGGTCCACCTGAGCGCACCATAATGACATTTTTTTTATTAATATTGACCTTTCTTATCAAAAAACGCAGCGCGGTTCCGTTTCCTCGCTACCTTGCTGAAACTCCAGAGTTTGCTTCCTCTGATTAGCCCTGCCGTGATCTCGCACACGCACCGCTGGGAGCTCTCGTGGGGGTCGTCGGCGAGGTGCGCTAGGTGGGGCCACAGCAGCGGCAGGAAGGCCTCGCCGTAGTTGCGGAACAGCCCCTGCCAATCAGAGGCGAGCGAGAACGTTAGCAGGGATTTCTAACCAAAAGGAAGTGAAACAAGGCAGTTAGAGAACGCGACGACATCACTTTATTAAAATAGGCCATTCATTGAAGGTGCACCTTATAATCAGATGCGCCTTATAGCCCAGTGCGCTTTATAGTCCAGAAAATACTTTATATCTCATCAGGTTTCCGAGATGTGTAACTAAAAAGGTATAAAAGTGAAAATCTGACCTTGACCTAGTTTTTCAAGGTCAAGGTCTCCCTGAATTTAACGGCTTTTGTTTCGTCTTTCTATCTTATCCGGTTCCTGAGATATGTGCAAAAAAAAAAAAGTTGAAATTTGACCTTGAAATAGTTTTTCCAAGGTCAGGATCTCATTTTTATCCCCTTTGCTGCCCGAGTAATCTGCTTTTTGTTTCGTCTTATCTGCAGTGGTTGTGAAGATATTTGGTGGACGTACAGATGAACACTGACGATTACAATTCATCACCGCTCCGTGGGATGTAATGATGGCGATTCGCTCGAAACACGGAAGTTGTCAGCCGCCTGACGGGTGAGCGATGACACAGATTCTAGGGGTTCAATTCAACGCTTCGGCTCCGAGTCGCTCGCCGCGACGTCTCTGCGAAAGGTTGACCGGATCGATGGACGACCAGAGTTTAAATTGTACCTTGAAGAGACAGAATCGTCGAGGGTTGAAGCTGTCTTTCCCCTTTCGATCCTCCAGAGAAAGAAACTCTATCAGCTGGTCGATGAACTCCGGATCGGAGAAATATTCAAAGACGATCTTTTCGCCCTGAGGAAAAAAAACAAAAAAAACGCCACATGTAATAACGGCGCCCGATAAAGAAAGAGACATTTGTCGCGGAGGGGGTGTTGCAACGGCAGCACGCACCTCGCTCATCTCCTCGTACGGCAGGTCATCTTTTAGATTTTCCGAAGCTGCATGGATCATCATTTCTCTGAGGAGGAGCGGCGGGGGAGGGGGAAACAAAAGAAGACGCCGTCGTGATTTATGGACGGCAACCGAACAGAAAAGATGCGGACGGACGCTTCAAATAAGCAGCAAAGGATAAATGAACGATTAAAAAGTCAGTTAGTCAGCAAGCCGTCCGACAGCCGCTACGCCTATACATCAATTCTTCTTCGCGGGCCAAGCAGAAAGTCGTTCCGTCAGCCTTATTTGGGTGACAGGAAGTCAGCGGTGCGTCCCGCTGGTTATCCGCCACCAGGATCAGTTGGGCCCCCGTCCACACGTAGCTGGATCTTTTTGAAAACGCAAGATTTTTGTTGCGGTTACGCCTTCCGTCCAAACAACAACGCAGATATCCGGGACGAAAACGTAACTTTTGGAAAACTCTGGCCAACGTTAACAGTCTTTCTTTGAGTCAAAACTTATAAATTTATTCATTCATTAGTTCCTCGCCAAAGAAGCCAATTCTGGGTCAATTCGGAACGTGCTGCCCCCCGGTGGAGAAACGTGTCGAACAATGCACGGATGCAGTTACGTTTGGATGTTTATTTTTTCGAAAATGCTGTCGCATGGACGCAAATGCGGTTTCAGAAAGATCCAGTTACGTGTGAACGTGGCCTCCGTCAGACGTCAAGTTAGCCCCAAAAACACCACCGTCCAGTGATTACCGTGGCCATGAGTAGTAGCCCCAGTGCGTTTTCTCCACGTAGTGCAGGGAGTCCCACTGTTCCTGGCTCTGGGGGAGGCTGGCGCCGCCGTACTGCAGCCACCGGTTGGCCTCGCGGTCGCCGGCGCACACGCCCTCTGGATCCTCCACGCCGCCTGGACACAACGGAGACGCACCGCCGGCCGTCAGCGCCTTCTCACCGCCCCGCCGCCGCCAGAGACTCGTTTGATTCTCTAATTTCAAGCTACTTATGTTTTAATAGAGATTTATAATGCAGGCTTATTGCTTACTCAATGGAAATTAGCTCTCAATTAGTCGCTGCAGTGAGACGAGTTAGTTAGAGGTAGAGGAGAGACCAGAGTCTGATGAGTTAGTTAGAGGAGAGACCAGAGTCTGATGAGTTAGTTAGAGGAGAGACCAGAGTCTGATGAGTTAGTTAGAGGAGAAACCAGAGTCTGATGAGTTAGTTAGAGGAGAGACCAGAGTCTGATGAGTTAGTTAGAGGAGAGACCAGAGTCTGATGAGTTAGTTAGAGGAGAGACCAGAGTCTGTGTGGAGGGAGAGGAGACCTGTTGGTGTTTGTTGTTTTGTTGTAGTGTTGTGTGTTGGTGTGGGTTGGTGTGTGTTGATGTGTAGGTGTGTGTTTGTCGTATTTTGGTGTTGAAGTGTGTTGTTGTTTGTGTTATTGTGTATTGTTGTGTTATTGTGTATTGATGTTGTGTAGTTGTGTATTGATGTTGTGTTAATGTGTCTTGATGTTGTGTAGTTGTGTATTGATGTTGTGTAGTTGTGTCTTGATGTTGTGTAGTTGTGTATTGATGTTGTGTAGTTGTGTATTGATGTTGTGTAGTTGTGTCTTGATGTTGTGTAGTTGTGTCTTGATGTTGTGTAGTTGTGTCTTGATGTTGTGTAGTTGTGTCTTGATGTTGTGTAGTTGTGTCTTGATGTTGTGTAGTTGTGTCTTGATGTTGTGTAGTTGTGTCTTGATGTTGTGTAGTTGTGTTCAGCCTCACTGATGTCTGACGGCTTCATGGAAACTTTCTTCCTCGGTCGTTTCAGCTGCTTCAGGATTCCGGCCATCGCTGAGATCGCCACCTGCGAGGGAAGAAGACCGTAGATCCGTGAGCGAGCAGAGAAATGGGGGGCAGATTATTAACACCCCCGCCCTCCTTTGTGGTGGGAAGACGCTTCACTACTGTGAACGTTGGAGTTGAGGACGCCTGACCACGTCGGCGGACGCCTGACCTTACGGATGCTGAGGGAGTCGTGGATGAGGCTCTGGGTGAAGTAGAGGACGGCGTCGGGCGGGAGAGGGTGATCGTCTCTCAGCTGCAGCACCAGCAGGTCGGTGGCCATGTGCTCGAACTTCCAGGGCCTGAAAGAACGGCGAGAAGAACCGCCATCAAAGAGTGACCGACTGGACGACGGAGAGATCAGAAGGAGTGGAGGGAAGACCTACAAGTCTCTGTCTTCAAGACAGTCCAGCAGGTCGTTCACCAGCTTCTCGTACTTCCTGTGGAGGAACAGAAATGTTCTGGTGGTTCCAACAGGAAGTGGACCTTCTGGATTTTCAAACAAGTGAATAAACAGTCACGTTCTCACCTCGCAGCAACCACGTTTCTGATTCGCTGACGCTGAAGCCCCTCCTTCAGCTCCTCCGCCGACGGCGCTTCTGAACACGGCGCCGGATTGTCAGACTGAGCGATGCCATTGGCTACTTCTACGCACGCCTCACTCACCTGGGGAGGCGTTAAACTCGAGAAACTCAGAACAGGTCACATGATCTGTCTTTTTTTAACCCAAACCAGCCACTCACGGTGAAGTAGATCCCGATGGTGTCGTGCTGCCGATGGATCCGGTCCACGACGTCGTCGAGAAGTCGACCGATGGAGGGCTCCTCCAGGGAGACGGCGGCCGATAGACCGCACCGGACCAGGGCGGGCCAGACCTCCCCGACGCAGTCCCAGTCCCTCAAACTGGCCAAAGCCGCGCCACTGTGCACCCCCAGGAGGCAGTAGAGAGCACCCTGAGGACAGGGAAGGGTTAACAGCCTTCAGTTACCCCACAGGGAGCACGTTTGTGGGGGAATTTGTCCTCTTCTGCGGGATTTTGGGAAACTTTAAAGAGTTTTCCGAAGCCTTTATTTTTAGTAGGTAGTCACGTGATACCGTACGCGCATTCTATTGGCTGACAGCAACCGGTAAGTGTGCTGCGTTCAGTGACTCCCGTTAACGACAGAAAGTGTTTTAAATAGTGTGGGAAAAGGTAAAATACAGGTAGAAGGTGGTTTTGTCACACTCTTATAGACTTTAAAGCGCTTTTAAGTGCGCTGCATTCCAAGAGTGTATATTTTTCTTTTTTTAAATGAATCTGTAAAAGCATAAAAAACACAAACTATCAGACACTGATATTTCAGGTTTTCAGCAGCCGACTTCTCCAGACTCCTGGCGCCCCCGACACCCCCGGTCGGTCTCCTCTCTAGCCCGAGGACAGTAAACAAGAACTGGTGAGCGGAGTTGAAGCTGAGACCTGCAGTGTGAGGAGAGGAGAGGGCAGCGGCGTAGGATGAGGTCCGGCCACAGGAGGCCGCCGTCAAAAATACACCCAAGAAACGGCGTTGGACGCATGTCAAGTTTCAGCACCGCCGACAGGAAGTGTTGTGAGCCAGCCCAGAGCGATGTGTGTGTGTGTGTGTGTGTGTGTCTGTGTGTGTGTGGTACCTTAAACTGCTGTCGTGTGCCGGCCGTGTGCTGTGGCGACAGCAGCTGCAAGATCCGGGGAATCAGGTCCCTGTAGGAAAAACTATAGGTTCCGAGCGCCGCCGTCAGCACATTCTGGGCCCGGCTTCGTACCTGCAGGAGTAGAAAACAAACCCACATGCAATGCATTCCCAATCCATTCCTATTTTCTGCTGAGACACTTTATGTGAACGGCGTCAAGTAAATGAGAGCCAACGAATGTTCTGATTGAATTTTTCTACTTCATTTGTCTGGTGTTGGGGTGTTTTTTTTGTACCTGGCTGTAAGCGCTGGTGGAAAGCAGCAGCAGATTACAGAGCAGCCCCTGATGAACCACTTTATATTCACTGCCCTCGACCACCAGCTTCCTCATCTGCTCACACGGAAAAAACGCAAATATTTAAATAAAACACCTCCTCGCTCAGAATGCATTGCTTTTTTTTTTTTTTTTTTTTGCCGTGCGTCGCACTGACCTCGTCCTGGAGCAGAACCCGGTCGATCAGCAGCGCTCGGATGTGTTGCTTCTTCCCGTGAAGCTGCAGAGAGGGATGGACGACATGTTTGAACACAGACTGAAACAGGTGCAAAAAAAAAAAAAAAAAAGTACAAAAAGTTGAATTTCTATCCCCTTCGCTGCCCGAGTCGTCTGCATTTGTTCTTTCATGTTGCGCTCTCTAACGGTTGTGAAGATACAAACACAAAAAAACGCTGACAATCAAAACATCGGCGCTTTCACGGGGACGTGTCACGACCTCAAACTGTGACCTCTTGTTCCCCCCAAACTCACCCTGTTTTCCATGGACTTCTTCACCAGAGTGAAGCTTTTCCAGCGCGAGTCAAACTCCTTCTTATGAGCGCCTTGGAAAAACATGAGGTCGCTGATGATCTGGAGTCAGACAGACAGGCAGACAGACAGGCAGACAGACAGACAGGCAGGCAGACAGACAGGCAGACAGACAGGCAGACAGACAGGCAGGCAGCAGTGAGACCTTTGGAAGCTTTACTGCAGGGGTGGAATAACAACAACCTGCACATGAATAATAGAGAAATCACAAAGGCGGGACACCTTAATGATGACAAAGAGCGATTTGGTGTCATCCTCCGAGTGCTCCAAGATGTGATCTGGATCGGGGGGGATAAAAATTTCAGATGCATTAATTGCGTATCGCATTCTACAAGCAAAAAAAGTGAGGCGTTCAGGGCCCGGCTGCAGCATCCGGAGTTTTAGCCTTCACTCACGTAGCAGCAGTCTCATGGTTTGGCAGATGGACTCTCTGTAGTTCTCCCGTGAATCATCTGGATGGAGGGGGGCAGGGGGGGGGCAGATGTCCAACACAGAATGCAGGATGAGCAGAGCTGAAAGTTTGTGGTGCAACCTATGACACGCACACGCGTGTTTTTGTGGATTTTTTTATCCACGATTTTCTCACCGTAGTCGACGCCGATGTGCAGCTTTATCTCCCCTAGATTCACCATGGAAGGCACGCTGAGGAGGAACAGAATGTAAGGATGGGGGGGGGACGTGACCAGCTTGCACAAACGCTGTGTTTGTGTGTGTGTGTGTGTGTGTGTGTGTGTGTGTGTGTTGCTGCAGGACTCACAGGTCAGGGACGTGTGGTCCATCCAGGGGGGGCAGCAGGCTCCCAGCCCCGACAAGGCAGTGCTGCACAACAGCAAGGCTCTGCAACAGCCCCTCCCTGCGAATCAGGACGCGGTTACAGCCCCCGTTTAGACGCTTTAACAGCATCTGAGCTCCTCATCACCAGCAGATATTAAAAACAGACGCGAAAACTTCAGGTTTCATTTCTTTTTTTTAAAAAAAAAAAAGAAAAGAAAAAAGAAGCAGGCAGAACTCTTTTTTTTTCCCCCTGATGATTTTTGTTTTTACGTGCACACACACACACACACACACACACACACACACACACACACACACGCGCGAGGCGATCCGACAATAGAGAAATGGAGGAAAACAGGAGCACCTGCTCATTGGCACATCTCCAGAGACGTGAGCCTCCATTCGCCGCAGCTCCGGCTGCAGGAGGCGGGACAACAGCTGGAAAACGAAGTTCTCCTCCTCCCGGCTTGGCACGTGCCAACACACACCCAACGCCGACACGTCTCCGGCTCGGCCCCAGTCCTGGTGGGGGGGGGGGGAGAAGAAGTTTTCCATCGGAACGACCAAAAACAACCAGAACCTGTGTGTGCATGGCTGGTAGGGGAAAACTAGACACGTGTTCATGCAGAACACATTGATGCTAGATTTAATTTGGTGGGATTCGTTTTAAGGGACCCGGATCCCAGTTCAGGTACCAATGTCTAAGATTAAAAATGCCGTCTAATTATTTTAATGGAAAATGAAATTGCATTGCAATTAGTGAAGCTCATTTAATTAAACTGCGAGGACGCGCAGCAATAAGGTCGCGCTTCGGATTTTTTTTTTGTGTTTTAAGAAAGCCTCATTGTTTCAGACCGAACGATTTAACAGCTTTTGATACGAGTCCGGAAAATAAAGTTGAAGCAGGACTGGAGGTAAATATATTATTAGGGTCTGTTTGTTATTTCACTTTTCCAGCCGCCTTAAATAACCTTGATTTTTAATATTCGTGTCAAATATGAGTGGAAGTGGAGCCAAAACAACAAACAAACAGAATATCAGTAATGATGTTTGTTCTGGATGCTTTCAGCAACACCTGAATTAATTTACTGTTTGATCTGGACATTAATCTCAGACCTGACTAAATTAATAGCGGCAGCTGAGACCGGATCTCGTTTTTTACCGCGTGTTGGCGGATGGATACGACATCAGCCAGACCGGATCTCGTTCTTGTTGGTGGGGTAAACACGTAGCTCGTGTTTTTTTTGTGACTTTTGCGTTTCATTTAATACTTTATCATTATTTATGTAATTTATATGTAATTAATTATACACAGGTAAAGTCTGCATTTCTATTGGTTGATAAAAATGTGCTTTTTTTCATAATGTAGGAGGTTTGAATGGATTAAAATGAATTCTTATTTTAAATGGGTAATATTAATTTGCTTACAAGTTCAGTCATGAAACTAAATAAAGGAATTAGGGTAGAATACATAACAAGGACACAAATTCCTCACCAGATTGCTCTTTTCTAAACTGATCTGTAATGGAGCTCATCTCCACAGGTGTCTGGCGCCCTCTGCAGGCGCAGCCAGTCCCTCGCCCGACTCCCTGAGGGACGCCTTGAGGATTTTATATAAAATATAGCCATTTAAAGTCGAGCTTCAAAAGAGAGAAGCGTGTTGGTACCCGTATGGGGAGGTCGGCGTCGAAGCCCCCGGGGGTGCTGCGGTACTCGGTGGGGTAGATGAGGGACAGCGAGCGGAGCGTGTGCTCCAGCAGACTGCAGGCCAGGGCGTACGCCCGCTTGCAGCGCAGCCGCACGCATTTACACAGGATCCGCTCCAGGTCGCCGCAGTATTTCAACAGCTGCTCGCCGTCCACACGGGTTACCTGAACGCAACACACACACACACACACACACACACACATCAGTGGACGGTTAAGTACTGAGGTTCTCCTGTAAATCCCAGCATCTGGCCCCCGGGGTAATAAAAGAAAACAGAAAGGGTATCAATATTTTCTTGATGGCAACAAAACCTTTTGACATTTATGAGCGTGCAGGGTGCACGCTGCAAGAAGTTTCTTTCCCCCCCCCCCTTTTTGTAAAAAAAAAATAAAATAAGTGACTATATCGCCGTTCTCTGAAGTCTTGTAGATAAAAATAATGACAGACAAATCCCTGCAGAGGAAATAACACCTCACTCCAAAACATTTATCCTCCCAACAAACTGCTAGAATATTCTCTCCGTCTCACATTAAGCGCTGTAAAAATAAAACCACAAATGATAAATGAGCGGATCGATATTTTTTTTTTTAGAGCGTTGAAGCCTTGGGGACGTCAGGAGATCTTCGCTTTACCTCCGAGAGCAGCTGGAGATTCCACAACAGCTCCTTATCCAAGCCGACTTCACCCTGCAAGTCCTCATCTGTGCACACACACACACACACACACACACACACACACACACAGAGGATGAACAATGCTTCATGCAGCTCTCCAGACAGACTGAGCTCATTTGGGGTCAGCTCAGTTCTTAGTCATGCTGTGAATGGTAATATCTGTCTGGCAGCCAGGAGACACTTCGGTCCAGATTGAACCTCGTCTGCACGACCGACGGCGGCGAGATGCCTTTCAAATAAATCACACCCACGTCGGGATTGAGTCAGCTCGCGTGACCGACTTGGAGAAATAATCAATAGGAGCAGTGCTCTGATCGATTATCATGTGATATGATATGACACAGCTTCACTAAATCCAAAAAATTTTGATATCAGGATGTGGTTCCCAAATTCCTGACGCACCATAAACGCAGCATTTCAGTTAAACGTTAACACGTTAAATCGAGATAGAGACTATTATATAATGATATCAACAAGTTAGCATCGCAACTGAGCATGTTAGCATGAATTTATCATTAAGCTCATGCTGAATAATGTGTAGTTTATCACATCTTAACTTGTAGCTTTATTTATTACTTGATAATTCCTTTTTTTTTTCAATAAAATGTCATTTTAAAGCAGGTAACTTTCCATTTAAATTACTTCATATTTGCCAATTCAAAATGTTTTTCTCCCACTAACCCTCAGCAGCGCTATGACCGATTTTTCAAAGCAAAAAAAAATTTTTTTTTTCCAAAAAAATAAATAAAAATTAGCTTTTCGACTTTAAACAACTTGCTCACATCTCTCAAGTTAAAAACCCGTCATTTTCTATTTATTGTGCAAACTGTGGGTTTCGTTTAGCGATGAAAACACTTACAAAATACAGACATTACAAACACACTCGACGTGTTTCTGCTCTACACACACACACACACACACACACACACACACAGTGTTACTGACTGTCAGTAATGTGGAGAATGACGCTGCAGCAGTGAGGCACGAACAGCTGGAGCGACTCGGCGGGATGACACTGCGAACACACACACACACACACACACACACACGTTTAAACGCTCCAGCAGAAGCACACATGGATGCAGAAAACCTCGCTCGACGCGCACGTTTCTTGCCTACTCACCTTGGCCGCGGCTCTGCACATGTCGGCCACCATCCTGCCCGACACGCACGTCTCGAAGATGTTGGACGTGGCGAAGTTAAACACCTTCTCCAACGCCACCTAGCATGAAGGAAGGAAGGAAGCAATCAGATGCTAGTTCTTTAGTCTGAGGACTCCAGGATGCGCCTGTGCCTCGGCGGCGGTGTGGACCTTGTATATTTCTGTGGAGCATTGGGTCAGGACGGTGCTGACGGTGGAGGACAGGCCCAGCTCCACCAGGCTCTCCAGGTGGGTTTGGGTGTCCGTCTCCATCTCGTCTCTGGTTTGTTCCAGGGTGCTGCTGTCGATCAGGGCGAAACACCTACCAAAAAAAAAAAAAAAAAAAAAAGCGCATTGGCGTCACGGAGGAAACATTTCACGCGTAAAGTCACCTGATGGTTCGTCTACCTGTCCAGAAACTGCAGAACGAAGTCTTCAAACTGAGCTGAAGCGAAACACAGATCCTTCTCCACCTGGAGGGAGAAGTAACAGACGACCTTTCACCTTTTCCCAAATATTCTAGACTGTTTAAAGCACTTTTAAGTGTTTCTTTAACACACAGACGCTGTCAGCCAATAGAATGCGCGCACAGTATCACATGACTACCTTAATAAAAATCCACGATATGGTAAAGCCGGGCATCTTGAGGCACGAATACGCGAGGGATTACCGTATTCAACTCATTTCCTGTTACCTGACTGCACCTGTGTCTCCCCCCCTCCCACCTGTGCCTCCCCACTTGTGTTTAAACTTCTCAGCTCCTCGTGTCGATGCCTCATTCTCTTACGTTTTTGCATGAATTTCACTCTTTTTTTTTGGCTTAATTGCTTTGGATTTCGTCTTCCTGTACGTTTTCTCGCTATTTGATATCTAACACCTGAACCCCACCCCCCACCCCGTACCTCTGCAGCATCTGCACCAAACTCTAAAATAACTCCAGACTCAGACTTACCATCCAACCCCACCCCTAGTTTTTTTTGCCTGAATATAACAGAATCATCTATAACGTGTTAATTAGACGGCGTTAGAATTGCTGATTGGCATATTTTAAGAGTTTTTTTTATTTTTTTACAGTCTTTGTACCGCGCTAAAGGTAATTGGCTTCCTATTTACAATACAGACATGAAAGTGATATCAATCTTTTGATCTAACTCTCCAAACTATTCCCAGAAGAAACAAAAGAAGCTGTTTAAATGATAAATGCCAAGAACATCAAGAGTTTTGCTTAAAGGAGCAGTTCACCAAAAAAAATAAATTAAAAAATAAATAAATCGAAAACTCAGTCATCTTAAAGCAGGATTCTGATCCTGTTTTAAAAGGTTTTTATCTTATTTATATTTTATATATTTATATTATTATTTATATTATTTTAAATCCAGCATTGGTCATTTTAGGGATACCCTCAAATAATATGATAAAGATATGATTTATTTACTCAGAATATTACTCCTGATAGCAAAAAAATATATATACGTACATTAGAAAGGATAAGAAGGTATGTGTATATATATAAAAATACATTTTGATAAATTTCTGGGTTTTTTTGTTTGTTTTCTTTCTCTTAAACGATTATTTTTATGCAATTTAATGTATAACATTATAGAAATTGTTTTTTCAGTTTGTATTGTCATTTACGTGTACATCTCCCTGTCTTTGCTTTAATTGTTGAATAAAAATTGGGTTAAAAAAAAAAAGTTTTTCATCTTAAAAAATCATCTTAAAAACTTCTGCAGACGTGGATGAAGGCGGGGTTGCAACGTTTAGCCCGTCGTAGGAGCGTTTATTTACTCATTTCACCTCTGAGAGATCGCCGTGTCGAGACGGCGCGGACGAACAATCCACTAAAGGCACCAGGGTGGTGAAGGTGGCGATGAACTGGAACGTTATCTGGACACAACGGGGAAAAGGGAAGAACGGATGAGTTTGTGACGTGCTACGCTGTTCCAAAAACGTGTCATTTTATTCTGGTTTGATGGATTAAATGTCGACTGGAGACAATGAGCAAAAAGCAAGAAATCCATTTCACAATGTGAGCAAGAAGGGCCGAGCCTTTCTAATTGTGAGTTCTTCAAACTGAGATATTCATTCCACTTTAAGGGAATTATTAATCGTAGGGACCAGAGAGTTCTGGGGTTTAATCAGCGGGTGCTCGCCTAACAATTCCTCTTAATTACACGCCAACACTTTCATTACTCACCATGCACTTGCTGAAATCATTGGGGTCCACCCCTGGCAGCGAGCCGACCAGCAGCGGGAGCACATGTGCACGGCCTTCTGGGTAATGGCCGTTCGCCGAAACCAGGCTGCGCGCCATGCCGATCATGCAGGTGAGGGTGGCGGTGAGGGTGTGGGGCTCCGTCAGGGTCTCCATCGCGGCGTAGGTCCTGCAGGACGACATATAAGGTCGGTTTGGTCAGAGTCTGTCTCCGACAGGAAGAGGAAATGTTCCGGTTTCCTGGAACGTTTGGGCTCCTTTACCTGCCAGGTGTTTGTTAACACACTGTCTGCTTCCACTCATTTCACGAGTGAATTACCAACAGCAGAATCCCCCCCAGACTCCCCTTAAAATAAAATAAAGTCACGCAATTTCCGAAGCTGTTGAGTCAGGAGAAACTTAATCAACTTCGCCTAATGACTACGGCGAATTCTAAATCATTCACGCTTTCTTATTCAGCATTAAATACCTTGAATTATTTCGTTCTTAGTAAAAAGTGACAGTCTGTTGCATCACCGCCGCCAGCCTGCCTGCCTGCCGCTCCGTCTAATGAGAGCGTTACCTGCCAACATCCAAGACGCCGTCTGAACGCGTCGTTTAGCACCCGAGGTACGAAGGAAGACAACATTCTATTGACGGTAAACAAGTCACACTAGGTATGTAATAATAGAAACATAAATAAGCCCGTAAAGCCCGAATCTTTGGTGACTTTGGGGCGGCGGGGAGGGGGGGTCCCCAGAATTTGTTGAAAAAAGACAAAAGTTTTTGCGAGTTTGTTGAGAAAGAGGAATGAGGATGAACTTTGAGAAATGCTGCCGATGACAAATTCTTGACTGTTTGGGTTCGTCGGTTGGGCTAAAGTTGGATATTTACGTGGAATTTTATGAGTTAATTCTTTATTTGTTCACGTTTTCTTCCTTGTTTGTTTGTTTGTTTATGCCACATGTGTCAAACTAAAGGCCCCGGGGGCCAAATGTGGCCCTTCACATCATTTTATGCGGCCCGCGAGAGCATAAAAGGTCAGAGTATCTTAAAAAAAAAAAAAAAAGGTCAAAAGTGTGCTTTGACCAAAACTACATTTCCCACAATGCAGTAATTCATTCCATTTGAACATTGACACGAACGTTTTGAACAAAATTAATGTTCTAACTTGTGTCTGATGTTACTTTTCTTTATTGATAGTTTGATCCTTGATTGATGGAGTTCTGTGGGTTTGATCACAACTTAGAAGGATTTATGTTAGAACAGAGGAAAAAGAAAACTTTTTTTTTTGGTAACTAATGTTTTTAACTTGAATAAGTAAGAAATTTAGAGTTACATTTACGGTACGTTACATTGAGTTACATTTAGTTACATTTATTAGTTACATCTGGCCCTTTGAGGACAGCCGTGATGCTGATGTGGCCCTCAGTGAAAACGGTTTATGCAAAACTACTGGACGGATTTCCGTATTTGGTGCAAATCCACACACTTACTTCTCCAGTACCGGCGGAATGGCGAGGTCCGGCGTGAGGAGAGCCAGGTTCTGGAGGGCGTAGGCTGCATCGGTGCTCCCGGTTTTACTGCCAGAAGAACGCAGAGATAAGACGGCGTCAACAACAACAACGACGACGATGACAACAACAAGCAACATCCCGCGACACCCCTGAATTCAACATTTTACCCTGACCTACTTTCATAGGTCAGGGTCATTTCATAAAAGACCCACGATCCACCATGTAACTGGTGCATTCCATCCGTCATGAGGTTTCAGAGATGTGTGCCTGAAAAGGTACAAAAGTGAAAATGTGACCTTGACCTACTTGGTCAAGGTCATCATCTCATTTTTATCGCCTTTGCTGCCTGATTAATCTGCTTTTTCTTTCATTTTTCCATCTGCAACGGTTGCAAAGATATTTGGTGGACGGACGGACAAACACATCAACACTGACCATTACATCACCGCTTTACGGGACGCAACGACACAGGGGCAGATAATCACACATGACCTACATCTTTATCCAGATTAGGAGCGTTGATGCCGAGGCCTCCATCTCTAGACCGGTGACGGCGTTAAATGACCGACTGGCGCCTGAAACACCTCGGAATTACGGAATAAAACATCGCTAGGTGAAATGTGCTTAAATATTTGTGATATATAACTCCAAACGTCTTCACTTCTCAGACAGATTAAACGCCGGATCGGCGAATCGATGGCAGAACTCTGTTAGCAGAGAAAGACTCGAACGGTGGACAGGAATCTAATAACCTGGACGTAAGAAGTCAAATACGGAGTCAGGATCTATGAGTCAAACCGACGTCCCGGTTCGAAAGACGTATCTCCAGAGGGGAAAAAAATAAAATAAAATCGCGGGTATTAAATGTGAGTTAATGCCGATTAGCACAGACTGCACGCCGGAACACTCACACCAACTCCCACAGAGAATCTAAATCCATTTCTAACGGAGTCTATCGGCCTTCCTCCACACCGTCTCACTTTTAAATGTCATCTCACAGCCTATTTTTACAGGCTCCTACAGGCTGATATATATTTATTCTGCGCTTCTCTCCTTTTTTTGTACTTTACTGATTTTTTTCCACGATGCCACTTTTTGCTCTTTCTTTCAACCCCTTATGTTTGTTCCATGTTATCACGCTCTATAAATAAACCCCTGACTGAATAATGAGCAGAAAAAGGTTTCATTAGTGAGCTGCGCCCGCGTTGGATTTCACCACCAGGGGTCCCACTTGAGTCGGTATCGGCGACCGTCAACCGAGGTGCGGTACCTGAACATGGCCAGCAGGGTGGCGCCGATGATGCTGCGTGTGAACTCCTGCAGATCCTCGTCCGTCAGCTTTTGACTCTCAGGAACCAGCGTGATCCAGCAGGGGGCGGCGTGGCGTTCCCGATGCACGCGGCGCACCACGCTGGCCGGGAGGCGCTGGAGGAGGCGCATCAGGCGGGACTGCAGGGGAACGTCAAGACGTTAACGCCGTCGCACAACCGACGGCGTGACAGGAAGCGGAGTGCGGGGGAGACTCGCCTGCCAGCGACCGTGATTGGACGGATGGTAGAAGGAGGCGATGCTGTTGAAGAGGCAGGTCAGCTGCTTCTGCGCGGGGTTTCCTTCGCCGCCCTGCAGGGAAGGGAGCCAATCAGGGGCGTAATGAAGCGGCGGAGGTGAAATACAAAGTTTTTGACGGTATTTCTACGAAATGCGCGTACCAGCAGCGCCGTGATCCATAGCACCAAGTGTCCGATGTCGTAGGAGTTGGTGAGGTAGCGCGGCGCCACCATCTGGCTGACCCCGACTGGAAGGTTCAGGCTGCGCAGGATCCTGGTGAAGATCTACGCAAAACACAAGTGGAGCTTTTATTTCCGAACGTCCAAATAAAAATATTAACGAACTTTTCGAACGAACACAACTCTGACCCTGACTCACCGTGGGAATATACGGCGTCCAGTCCACGTAGCCGATGTTATCGTTGGCGAGGCGAGCGAACAGGTTCACGAGGTGCTGCAACAAGGAGAACGGATCAAAAGCAGGAAAAAGAACATTCCCAGAACAGGAGTCTGACGTTCCAAGAATTAAATATAGACACTCAGAAAAAGGAAAATACAAAACGATATGTTCGAGCGGAGAGGAGGAGGAGGAGGAGGAGGAGGAGGAGGAGGAAGGGCGAAGGCAAAAATGGAAAATCTTGCATGGTTGGAAAACGGCATTATTTTAATAACATCTCAATAACTGTCATCGGGAAATGTTGGAAAGGATATCGATCCAAATGAGTCGGCTCTTTTTAGGAAACTGGGGGAGCAGAGCGATCCATCGATCGTTAAAATAATATTTATATGGAAACCCGAGGAGCGGAATTTTCACTGATTTCAGCTTCGTGGGATTTCTGTGCTGGATGAGGAATTTATCTCCTGAGCCAGCGAACCGCTTGTGAATATAGCTGTCACATTAAAATTAAAGTGTGTGTGTGTGTGTGTGTGTGTGTGTGTGTGTGTGTGTGTGTGTGTGTGTGTGTGTGTGTGTGTGTGTCTCACCCCTTCCCAGCTCGGCTGATTTTGCACCGACATCCAAAGAGTCATCAACTCATCAAACCACAACCTGAAAACACACACACACACACACACACCATGTATTAACATAGTCACACACACCTGAAGCAGACTCCTCCCCCCTTCCTGCCCCGCCCCCTCCCCTATAGAACCTGGAGCAGTTTTAGGAACACCGAAACGGAAACGCGTTCCCTAGTAGATTCAGGTTCCCCAGAGGATGAACCAGCCTCACAACCCCCCCCTCCAAACGAAATTTATGACACCTACTATGGCGACGCCATGACCGACTCACCCGAAGCTCTGGCTGTGCTCCCCCGGGGGCATGATGGTGGGCAGGAACAGCTCCATATTGCTGACGGCCTTTTGCATGACCACGTCGAACACGCACAGCAGGGGGCGCCACTCAGTCAGCATCTCCTCAGTGGAGGATCCAGGGAAATACCTGGGATTTACACACACACACACACACACACACACACACACACACACACACACACACACACATTGAACTACAACACACAGCCTGATGGGATATGAAAGCGATACGGCGTTCAGAGAATAAAAAAGTCGAGTCTTACAGTCGGCAGCTTTTGATCAATGCCTTCAGGATGTGATCCACGGAGCTGGGGGGGGGACAAAGAGGAGCGTTTGTCTTCTTTGTGATGTCATCACCGAGGTTTAAAGAACGACCAACCATTATTTCCACCATCAATACATCTGTCGTCTTTTGGGAGTCAGGAAATTGTGCCGATGAAAATCTCCCAAAAGTCCAAAATAGTCAAAAAATAATAATAGGAAGCCGAGACAGACGGAATCAATCATCACTTTTTATTGATTATAAATCCTTTAGGTTTTAGTTTTAGCACTCAGTGTCAAATGGAATTTTGAGGAAAAACATGCTAATATGCAGCTAGCTGACGTAGCATCGGACGGCCAATCTGGTTGTGGCGACAGAATCTGCCTCTAAAGATCACTTTTATTCATCTCTCAGCTACAGAGAGGCGTTATCGTCTACTTTATTCCCCCAAAATGTCAAACTTCTTCGGGGATAACGGCGGCCGCGGCCGCCAAAAGATCAGGATGCTGGGAAAAACGCAGGCGAATGGAAACGCTAAAAAGGTTAAAAAAACAAACAAAAAAAAACCCCTTCTTACTTTGGGAACCAGATGAGTCCCAGATGTTCGGTTTTGGAGTACACCACCCTCTCGTAGAGGTCGTAGAGCGGTCGCCACGGCAACTGCAGGTCATCCCGCGACAGCAGTTCCTTCTTCCTGTTGGAGAAAAAGGAAGTCGAGACTTTTAACATTCAAATCCGAGGCGGGACCATGTGACTGTGATAACACGGGACGTGAGGAACCAGCAGGGCGCCGGGGGGTGTGGGAGGGGGGGGCAGAACCGTCATCCTGATGGAGGCCAAACGCGGCGCCATGACAACCTCCCGACATGTATGCAAACACGAGCCGTCGTTCCTCGTGTTCACGAAGCGTTTCCAGATTTGACGGCTGCAGGCATTAGTAATTTACAGGTGTAGACTCGCTTGGTAGAAAAGACCAGACCCCCCCCACCCACCCACCCCCATCAGGGTCTCCGTGGAGAGAAATGAAGACTTTAACATCTGAGAAGTGAAACCAGCCTACAAAACTTACCCTTCACTGTGATTCTTGACTTTTCAAACAGCGTGTTGAGCTTATAAATTAGACGCCGCGCCGCTGAAGAGCACTTACAAAAGCTTTACGGCTCAGCGGGAGTCCTGATTACTCCTGAGAATTACTCAAGTTACTTCTTTACAAAAAGAATCTCCATCCAGGAGCGGCTTCTTCTGGAGAGTCGAGCGAATAACACCAAAAAAAAAAACGTTTCCACGGCTTCAGATTCCTCCCCGTCGGCTCCTTTCCTCGCTCGTCTACCAGCGACGGAACAAACTCTCACCAGGGACGTTTGATAAATGGAAGCACGAAGGAAAAGACAATCGAAGGGAAAGGCGGGAGGAAAGAACAAATAAATAAATAAATAAAACGCGCCGATTGAGACCTGACGCGTGATGTCGAGAATCAGATCCATCTCTCAGGCGGTACGCAGTTCACCTGGAACGTCTAATGGAAAACACTCGACTAGATTAGACGCCGTTTGGTGACTGATGTCAAGAGTCGTGGAAACGACGGGAGACAACTGGGAGGTGATGGATGCGACCGTCTCCGATAACGACCTGCCGGCGGTGGAGCGGCGACAGATCTGATCCGAGATGAAAAAAAAAGAGGGGGAGTCGTGATGGAGGTCCGGACTCAGAAAGCAGGAACCGTGGACGCTTTACCGTCTGATCCCAAACGCGTTCACATGACAACTTCAAATTTAAAGTTTCATTTTGTTGAAGGGAGAAAGTTGCAAAAAAAAAATTTTTTTTTTCGACTTTGAAAACTTTCCACAAATCATGAATGAGAGCAACTTCAAAAGTTATTTTTAAAAAAAAAAGGAATCCAGCTGAGGTCAAAGGTCACACTCAGACACACTTGAGAGAATTTCCTCAGCCGTTTCAGACGAGTCAAAATCAGCAAAAATCTAATTTTGTTTGATTGTGTGTGTGCACCCCCGTGTAAACCCACTTGAGGAGCTGGATGAGCAGCCGGGCGTAGCTCTGCATCATGTGCGGCTCCAGGTTGGGTAGCGTGACCAACTCGTACAGCAGCTTGATGAAGAGGATGTGGTCGTCTTTGCTGAACCTTCGGCCGTAGAGCTTCAGGAATCTGAGGGCAGAGGTGAAAGGTGGGGGGGGGGGACAGGCTGATCACTTCCTGCTTCCTGCAGCTGATCCATTTACCCTAACGACACACCCTCAGTGACCCGCTGTCACCAACAGGAACCTGAGCCCAATGAGTTGATGCCATGTGAATAAAGTGGATTAAAAAGTCTTCTTTCTTTTTTTTAACTTTAAGTTAAAGAATGAGGAAAAACGCTGCATTTTTCCCTCTTTAAAAAAAACGGGAACAATAAACAGCTTTTTATTAAATATTTAAGCTCAAAATATTTAATGATGCAGAAATAAGGAATTATATTCAGGTAATAAACATGAAAAAAACACTATAAATTGCGTTAATACTCAGAGTTCCATACGAATAACTTCATAATTTGTCATGCTGGGGTTTATTACGGTTAATAATTTTAATATTATTATTCCCTTTCCTCTTCTGTCTTAATTTTCTTCAATGTATATTCTCCCTGTTTCTTTTTGTTTGATGAATGCTGCTGCAAAATGTAAATGTCCCAGTTTGGGATCAATAAGGTATATCTTATATCGATTCAAAAATTAGTCACGTGACAATAATTGCGCGCAATCAGCTCATCAATCAGGATCAAGTGGTGATCGACCTCCTGGAGGGTTTGTGCGCCTCCACACTTACGAGAAGAGCTTCCTGGTCCAGAACGCGACCCCGGGCCAGAGCTCCCGGACCAGGACCGCTCTGGACAGGTTCGCCTTGATCTCGGCCAGCAGCTCGGTGGCCTCCAGGTCCAACCGGTCCGAGTAGGGCAGCAGTTTGTTGTACACGATCTCCTTCTGGGGGACGAACCCCGCGTCCCGTTCCACGGTCATGTCCCACCGATTTGCTCCAGTACGCGCGCGTAAAGCTGGCAGGAAAGCGGCTCCTCTCGGTTCGGTTGTGCCTCCTGGGAACCAACTGGGAATAATCTGATGTCCGACACCGGAGCGGAAGGCAAGGCCTGGGAAAGTGTGTCACCCTAATTGATCTGCGCAGATACCCTGAGTGCGCAGGTTCCGTTATGACCTGTGCGCGCCGTGCGTCACCGCCTCACCGAGATCCACCTGAGTCCTGCGCAAGGGCGTGACGATCCAGGAGGGGGTAGGGGTGGGTTCGTGTGCGCACTACAGGTGGGGGAGTGGGGTAAAATAACCCCCACACCAGTTGCGTTGCTTTACCTATCGTCAGGGTTTGATCCCAAAAAGGTTTTTAATGCCTAAAATATTGCTGCGTCTCCTATAAGGAAACCAGGAAGGCATCCTTCTGGACTACAAATCCCAGAAGGGTTCCATCCAGGCCTGCTTGGAGATAATCTACTCAATAATAGGATCATCTGATAACTGGATTAATGCCCTTCTCCAGCTCTACTGACCCGCAGTGGCTGTTCTTGGGATAAACCGGAGTGTCCGGCGCGTTTGGTCGACCTCCATCCAGCCAATTCCCGCCTCCACGCTTCAGCTGTATCTACCTGTGCACTGAAACATGTCACAAATAAATAAATTGCTTTAAATCCCTCCCATGATGACCCCCCCCCCCTCGGCCCTTAATGCCACTTTTGTCCCTGTCTTTCCTTTCCTGTGCACCCTTCCATGTAAATCCTTTTACTTTAAGCCCATGTAATTCTCTGACCGCCGCGTGCGAAACGGGGGAAGGTCCCTGGCCTGACCGGCACCAGAGGTTGCCGCTGGCAACGAGGGCTTAGATCAGAACGGCGGTGCCGCTTGACGTCCACAGTCTGGCTGCATTTAGAGAAACCATTTAGTGAAGGATCGCTCGCTCAAAACGGCCTGGTTTACTTCGGAATCCCATCCCCACGATGACCCCTCAGTCGCTTCCACCTGTCCCAACAGCGAGGGGGGGTGGCCATCTATAAAACCGCTGCCTGACTATAAACACACAGGGAGGTCAGATATTAAGGAAAGAATGTGTCTCAGGAGTCCAGGAGCGTCTCTGGTCTCATCCAATCACATCTCTTAGTTTTTTTGTCTCTTCCTGTGAAGCCGCCTGCAGGAAACGCAGCTCGTCCTTACGTGATCTTCTGCTGGGATGTTTGGAGAATATTTGAGTGGATTTGTCGGAAATGTGTGTGTGTGTGTGTATGCATGTGTGTGTTTATGTGGGCACAGGCGCTTGCATGTGTGTCCATAAATGTGCACACACACACACACACACACACACACACACATCTGTGAGATTCATTATTTCACCAGCGGAGTCTTCAGATGGAAAATGTGATTCAGGAGCGGGATGATTCTGACCTGAAGGAGGGATGGGAGAGAGAAAGAGGGATGAAGGTGGAGGGAGAAAAGTGAGGAAAGTGATGAAGGAAGAAACAAAGGAGAGAAAAATAACGGAAGAAGAGAGAAAGGGAAGGAAGGAAAGTGATGAGAAGAAGGAAGAGAGGGAAACGGAGGAGAGGCGACGCTCCCGGTGGAAGCTGATAGTTTTGGTGTTTCACCAGTTTGTCCGTCTTTGACTCACAAGCTCCTGCAGACGTGAATGTGAACACACACACACACACACACACACACACACACACACACACACACACACACACACACACACACACACACACACACACACACACACACACACACACACACACAACAAGCCTTTCATTTTCATCAGGGATTCTAAGTGATGCCAGTTTTCCTCTTGCCAAGAAATTGGAAAACTTATTAGCTACTAAATGTGTGTGTACATGTGTGTGTGTGTGTGTATGTGTGTGTGTGTGTGTGTGTGTGTGTGTGTGTGTGTGTGTGTGTGTGTGTGTGTGTGTGTGTGTTTCACTTTGGACAGCCAGGAGTGCAAATGATGTGTCTGGGAAATCTGTGTGGAGATGTCAACACACACAGAGTTCCTTCCATCCAGCTGGGTTTCTCGCTGGGAGATGTGCAGCCCAGTTCATCGCCAGACAGATGGGTAATATATGGCCCCGCTCCTGCCTCACACACACACACACACACACACACACACACACACACACACACACACACACACACACACACACACAAACACACACACATCAGAACTTTGAACAGAACTCTGTCTCAGTCTGCAGGAGCTTCACTCGGCACTCGTTCCCACTCACTTCTATTTCTTTTGGACGCTTCGGCACCAAAACGGAGGAAACGGCACCGGACGCCGGAGAGGGAAGGAAACGAGGAGAGGAGGAAACGAGGAGAGGAGGAAACGAGGAGAGGGAAGGAAACAAGGAGAGGAGGAAACGAGGAGAGGAGGAAACGAGGAGAGGAAACGAGGAGAGAAATCCCATCAGGGCTCCCGTGGAGCAGCAGCGAGGACGAGCCTCCAGCTGTGATTTCTTATCGGGTGGGGGGGGGGCAGAAGCAGAGGACACAGCTACCAGAGGATAATTCCATCTTCCTCTTCTTCTATCTCCTCTGCAGCGGTCCAGCTTACATGGTTGTTATATTTCATTCTGAACGCATTTCTAATTGATTTGTGATCAGAAATGAGTCCGCTGAGAGCTTTCCCCTGGGTGTGGATGCTCCTCTATGCAGCAGCTGTTCACTCAGGTATTTTACTGTACATGCAGTGCGTCTGCATGTAAACGCGCGCAGACACACAAATGCAGACGTTTGCACGCTTTTCTGCAGGTGTGAGCGGCGTGAAGGTCGGAAATGCATCAGAAATCTGTCGTCATTCGTGCAAAGATCTGGTGGTGCTGCTCACCGAGATCCACGGCCTGAGAATCGTCACCAACAACCTGCTGGAGGACATGGAGAGAGTCGTAAGACGTTTTTTTTTTTAATGTAGCACCAGAAAAAAATTTTTTAAAATGAGGATGATAAAACAAAAGATAAAATGTTTCTGGACACATAAAATTAATCGAATTCTGTTCCGAGTCGACCGACCTCTTCGCTGCACTTTGCATATTTTTGAAGGGAAGAGCTTTTGGTGGGAAATCTTTTAATCCGCGGAACATGAAGCCGCATCGTTTCTCCTGGCAGCAGGCGATGGTGGTTTGTGGTGAATATCCTGGTGATTTTTTTTCTGCCAAGAAGAAAAAAAAATATATATAAAAATCAGAAAGAATACCATCAGTGTTTGAAACTCTGGCTGTGGATCAACTCCCCCAGCCACGGGACGCTGGGTGCAGATGTAAACAGAAGATAAATGCCGTTTTTCTGGTGGTGATTTGTGTTATTTGTGTCCTCAAGTCCAGAGAAAATGAGGAGATGCACGTGTCTTTGGTCGAGCTTAGCAACAGCAGCCCCGTCCGAGGTCGTAGCCGTGGCGACGGCCGTGCTCTGGATGAGGACGCCGACAGGGAGGTCTGGTGCGTCCAGGATGGACGGATATACCAACAAGGCGACGACTGGGAGGTGGACAGCTGCACCTTCTGCACGTGCCAGGTTAGTGTTGAAGAAATCAAACCTTTTTAGCTGTGAAGTGTTTCCTGGACCGGCGCCATGCTCGTCCCTGATTGGATGGAACATCTGTCATAGATAGGCTTGCATCATCGAGGTTAGATGGTAATCTTAGACCGCACAATCAGTTTCCGTGTGTAGCCTTGAGCATTTTTGGGGTTTTTTTGCAGGAAGTCCAAGTCTCCAGCCCTGATCTGGACTCCTGTCCAAGTTTCTTTGCGTTACTTTATTTATTTAGATAGATAACAGCTCAGGTCCTCAATTAACAATTCCCCTGTGCTAAAAGCATACATGGATCCAAAAATGCAAATTCAATTATCTACTTGCTGTCCTGCCAACGGAAAGTCGGTGAAGTCCACAAAACATTTTTTTTGGAGCTTCGGGGGAAAAACAAAGATAAACTGACTCAGAAGCTCTGAGATCACAAACTTGTTGTTATTTACAATCGTTTTTAAAGTTTGACTTTTCAGCCTAGCCTCCGAGTCACGCCTGAAGTCACCCACAAACATCTTCATCCAGTCCGGACGGTTGGAGGTTAGCGGCTTGAGTTTTACAAGAATCTGCCTGCGGAGCTGCCATCTGATATTTCCGTCACGGTTGAGTCCGTTGGTTTGACGCCATCACCGGCTAAAGAAACCGAAGGCGTCAGGGCGTGGCCACATAGCGGAGGGGGGGGGGGCATGCATGCTGTGGATCTAGCAGTCTAGTCTTCTCTAAGTGGATGTTAGAGCCGACAGACGCGAGGAACACAATTTCTTGTTCAACTTCTCCTGCAAGATTTTTATATTTTGGTGAATTTTTCCTTTAAATGTCAAGTTTTCACCTGTAACCCAAGAGAATCCTGTACTTTGTTGAAATCACAAACTAGAACCTGGCTCGGCTCAGACGTTAAGAACCTCCAGATCTCACATCATGTCCTATTAATTCGTTCTGATGTGTAGAAACAAGCCGTCGTGATTTTATGGCGCGTTTTTGCCGCGGCTCCAGATGACGCTAGCATTGATCTTCTCTTCCAGCTTGTGCCAAGAAAACTAATAAGCATGTTTTTTCCAAAATGTCAAACTATTCATCTTAAACCAGTCGGGGAAATACTTCATTTATTTCTTCTCATTTATTATGCTTACTTCATCCTCCTGCCGGAGTTTGTTTCTCTTCTTAAAAATAGTTTTTGTCTAGGATAAATTAAGGCAGCAGCCGTTCCTCCGACCCGGTCAGGGTTTACCAGAACATCTGGCTCAAATTGACACGGATGGACTTTTTTTATGCTACAAATTTTGAATGTTTGTGAGGTGAAAAGTGAAGAAAAGAAAATGAATAGAGGAGGAAACAGACACAGGAAGCAGGAAGTGGGAAAAGTGGTCAGTCATAATCATAAACGTTGTTTGAAAAGGAAGTTTTAAACAGGACAGGTGAAACAGTTTGGTTCAAAACAGACAGGAAGTGAGGGGATTACCCTTCAAAATAAAACAGGAAATGACAAATGATGACTTGTGTGTATCTTCTTCCCCACTTAGGATGGGGATGTGAGGTGTCAGCAGGTCTCCTGTCCTCCGGTGTCCTGCGTCAGTCCTTCCTTCATCGATGGGGAGTGCTGTCCCGTCTGTCTCAGTGAGTTTGGTCCAAAAAATGTCCAAAAACGTCCAAAAAGTGTTCTAATCCATAACCTCTGGTCGTGCCACGACGTCGTCGTGTGTGTGTGTGTGTGTGTGTGTGTGTGTGTGTGTGTGTGTGTGTGTGTGTGTGTGTGTGTGAAGATGATGAAGACGTCTGGTCCCCGTGGACCGAGTGGACTCAGTGCTCGGCCACCTGTGGACGTGGGGGGCAGCAGAGGGGCCGGTCCTGCAACGGCATTGTCCCGTCCTGCATGGGGCCGTCACTCCAAACCCGCGGCTGCATGCTGATGAGGTGTAGCCACAAAGGTGAGAGGTCGCCTAGCAACGCTCGCACAAATTCACTGTCAAATTAAAAGCATGGAGCAGTGATGGTTCTGCTTCCTGTCCAGGGCGTGCCAATGGGAACTGGGGCCTTTGGTCACCGTGGTCACCGTGCACAACCACTTGCGGCGGCGGCGACATCACACGTGTTCGTCTCTGCAACAACCCCCCCGCACAGATGGGCGGTAGAGGATGTCCCGGCAGCGCCAGGGAGACGCGACCGTGTAACAACACGGTTTGCCCCGGTGAGTCCGCCGGCACCCACGCAAATCCACACCAAAACACCCGAACTACCCCCCCTACTGGTAGGTGACGTGTGTTTGTAGTTTCAGGAGGCTGGACCAGCTGGACCCAATGGTCAGGCTGCTCTGAGACCTGCGGGGGCGGGCTTATGAGTCGCCACCGCCAGTGTTCAAACCCCGCCCCTACAAATGGTGGGAAACACTGCTCCGGCGATGCCACAGACTACGAAGCGTGCAACAAAAAGCCATGTCCTACAGGTGACCTTTAACCCCTGTTCGTATCATCAACTACAAGGATAACGCTAAACACAGACATTATTTTTGCAGACATGTGCATGAAGTCCAGTCCGTGTTTTCCTGGGGTGACTTGCACGTCTCATAGCGACGGATCGTGGGAATGCGGACGCTGTCCGTTGGGTTTGAACGGCAACGGCACTCACTGTGAGGACGAGAACGAGGTAAGGAATAGAGGAAGGTAGGCTCTACCACTAACGGGACGCTAGGTCATCATCAGAACTGATCGTGTCATGACCTGAAACTTTTATCTCATCACACAAGTTCTAGGAAATTGTCGTGTGGCGGCGTGAAGCGGATCTGATCTGATCTCGGACTCTGAAACGAGGATAATCTGTCTATCTCCGCAGTGTGAAGTGGGGGGTGTGTGTGTGACTGAGTGTGTGAACACCGACCCGGGCTACTACTGCCTGCCCTGTCCTCCTCGCTACAAAGGCCCCCAACCGTTTGGCCTCGGCCTGCAGGACGCCCGGCGGAACAAACAGGCAGGACTTTCCCTCCGCCGCTCTTTCATCGGGTATTTTCAGATCTGGTGTGTCTTTTTTTCAAATGTTTGCTTTGGCCGTAGGTTTGCGAACCATACAATCCCTGCAAAGACAACACACACACTTGCCACAAGTTCGCCGAGTGTGTGTACCTGGGCTTGGCATCGGAGGTTCTGTTCAAGTGTGTGTGTGGCATCGGGTTCGCGGGCGACGGCTTCCTGTGCGGCGAGGACTCCGATCTGGACGGCTGGCCCAACAACCGCCTGACCTGCAAACAGAATGCGACCTATCACTGCCAGAAGGTACAGGGAGAAGAAAACGCCTCCCCTGATTGGCTGGCTGTGCTCTGATGTCACTGATGTGAGTTGCGATTGCCTCCAGGATAATTGCCCCATGCTGCCGAACTCTGGACAGGAAGACCTGGACATGGACGGACAGGGAGATGCCTGCGATCCTGACGATGACAACGACGACATCATCGATGACAGGGTGGGGCTCGGACTGACTTAATGATGTCATAACACATCTGCTGTATGTGTGTGTGTTCACACGTGTGTGTTCGGTGCAGGATAACTGCCCGCTGGTGTACAACCCGGTGCAGTTTGACTCGGACAGAGACGGCATCGGCGACAGCTGCGATAACTGTCCGTTTGACAGCAACCCGCTACAGACGGACACCGACCACAACGGCGAAGGAGATGCCTGCAGCGTCGACAACGATGGAGACGGTAGGAGTCTGGATCCCCATTGGTCGGACCGCTCCTAGAGTCGACGCCCACCTGTGTTTGTCTACGCAGAGGTTCAGAATGACCGGGACAACTGTCCCTTCATCTACAACACGGACCAGAGGGACACCGACCTGGACGGTGTTGGGGACCAGTGTGACAATTGCCCTCTACTACACAACCCAATGCAGGTGCAACAAAAACACACAACGCATGATTAAAAACAGACAAAAGATTGTGAAAATGACTCAGATGTGTGTGTGTGTGTTTAGCTCGACTCCGACAGTGACCTTGTGGGCGACCTGTGCGACAACAACAACGACATCGACGAGGACGGCCACCAAAACTCCCTGGACAACTGTCCCTACATCGCCAACAGCAACCAGGCCGACCACGACGGCGACGGCAAGGGAGATGCCTGCGACCACGACGACGACAACGACGGTATCCCGGACGACCGAGACAACTGCAGACTGGTGTCCAACAGGGACCAGCTGGACTCTGACGGTCAGTTTTGGTGAAGGAGATATTTCGATAAACACGTGAACAGGAAGTTACGTGTTTGCCTCTCGCAGGCGACGGGAGCGGAGACGCATGCTTCGACGACTTTGACAACGACAGCATTCCGGACGCGTTGGACCCCTGCCCGATGAACCAGGACATCAGTTCCACGGACTTCAGGAGGTTCCAGGTGGTGTTGCTGGACCCCACAGGTACCACCCAGTCGGACCCCCTGTGGGTGATCCGCAGCCAGGGCACCGAGCTACTGCAGACGGCCAACTCGGACCCGGGCATCGCTTTAGGTCAGATCCAACGTCAAGAAGTTGACGTATCAATGTTGACCTGAAAGACTAACGCTCTTCACTTGAACAGGATACGACAAATTCAGCGCCGTGGACTTCAGTGTGACGTTTTACGTGAATACCAACCGAGACGACGACTACGCGGGGATTGTGTTTGCCTACCAGTCCAGCCGTCGCTTCTACGTGGTCATGTGGAAACAGGTGATGACGGCACCTCATCCCGCCTCTAATAATGGAAGAGAAAGCGGACTTGGACTTGATAATCGCTCTTTATTGCTACATTTTTACCTGCTGTGAGATCAGGTGTCGCAGGCATACTGGGAGAAAAAACCAACCAAAGCTTTCGGCACGGCGGGCGTCTCCATCAAGGTGGTCAACTCCACCACCGGTCCAGGGGAGTATCTACGAAACGCCCTGTGGCACACCGGAAACACCAGACACCAGGCATGAGTCAACTCTTCCTTAACAGATAAACCTGAACCAACAGACTAACCAGTCTCTAACGAATCGGTTCTTCTCTTCCAGGTCAGAACATTATGGCACGACCCCAACAAAATTGGCTGGAGGGATTACACCGCCTACCGCCTGCACCTCATCCACAGACCCAAGACTGGGTTCATCAGGTACAAGCAGTTCCATTTAAATGGATGCTGGTCCATTTAAGTCCATTTTAAGTGTGTCACTAGTAGAACGGCCCCATGGGGGTTGTGTGCACTTGGCTTTGGGTCGGTTTCTTCTCTGGTTCCCTTTAAGAGACGTCTTGGACTTTATTTTTAAACAGTTGTGCGAGCTTCAAATCTCGTTAAACACATTCCTGAACAAAATATTAATAAAAAATAAAACTCCATGACACAGCAAAGAAAAGGAGTCTGTAGAAAGCAGTACATCTTTAAGAATAACTGCTTAAAGTGTGAGAATGAGACCTGTGAAAGGAGAAAATTCACCCACAGATGTTCATAGAGGATTCTTTCATCTCCAGCACTTTTTTTTTTATTGTAACCACTCAAATTTACTCTTTTGTTCTGCTCCCTTCTCCTCGACCAGCTCCTTCTCCGTCTTCTCACCTCCCGCTAATGGAGGAGTCGGCGCCGCTTAGTGCCGTTGATGTGTAGAAAAGCCAGAACGCCGTATAAAGCGAAGTTCGGGAGCACGGCGCTAAATGAAGGCACGCCGAACCCGGTTGTAAAGAAAGTTGTGTTGAAAGACCAAAGTCACGGCTGCGCCGCTGAATGAATGAATGAACGCTCATTGAAAGCACGAGTGAAAAGAAGCTTCTGCACTGTGATGGCGAAGGACAAACACACTTTGATCATTTTTGTACGATGTGAAGCTTTCGCTGTCACGGCTTTAAATATAGCTCCGTTTGACGTCACACCCTGGCCGTTGATTCAGAGATAGTAAGAAGCCACAAGGTCAGAAGCATAAACAGTAAACTTGACTGACCTCAAAGAAATAACACCTCATGAATTCATTAGTTGCTGTACTCTCTAAGTGTTAGCATGCCCCATTTAGCACCTAAGGAAGCAGAGGTCACGGCCCCTGTTGGGTTCCTCTTCCTGTGTCCGTATGTTGAGTTGCGTGGCGTTCCCTTTGCAGGGTGGTGGTGTACGACGGCAGGGAGATTCTATCCGACTCGGGGGCGGTGTACGACCACACCCTGGCCGGAGGCAGACTGGGACTGTTTGTCTTCTCCCAGGAACACGTCCTCTTCTCAGACCTCAGATACGAGTGCAGAGGTGAGTCGATATTTGTGGAATATAATATTCTTGTTTTTGAAATATTTGGTTCTCAAACTGAGGACAAACGAGAGGACATACGGCTGTTTTGTGAGGGCGGGGCTTCTGTTTGATAATACCGGTTACTCATCAACATACGGACATACTAAGTTCAATCTGTAATCACCATCACCACTCAAGTTTATGTCATTTCACTCGACTTAATGTCTGCCCAACACAAATACTGGACTCTTAATATCACTAGAAAACCGTTAAAAGCACATGTTACTGTACAATAAATAAGAATAAAAAAAATGTGTTATATTAAAACACGTACGTATAGTTCCAATATCTACCGTTAAGCGTGACTTGTGATTAAAACACTTCAAGGAACTCTCCACCGGTTTTTGAGATCAACAACAACAGTCAGAGTAAGTTGATGATGTTGATGATCCACTGTACGCTACTGTAGCATGTAGCATGTAGCTCACCTTTAGCGTAGCTGTTGTTGATCTGCTGTACTGTAGCACGTATGGTACTGTGGAGCTTACCTTTAGAGAGAAGGAAGAGGAGAGAGATGTTACTGTGGGTCAGAGGCTGAGTTGTCATGACAGAGATGGTCACCACGACCACTATCTTCACTAGTCTTTGCTTAATCATCCATGGTAAACAGTCAAGTATCCAAGTTAAGAAGCCTGAAGCTCTGAGATGCTAAGAGACCAAAAAAACCCAACGAGAGACGAGTGTTGGAGCTGTGTGAATGTAGTGGTGCTGCCCCTGCTGAGGTTGTGGTAGAAAGTGGAACTGCAGGACGACAGATATGGCGGAGCGCGTTTGTTCGCATCTCTGAATGGTCGTATGTTGAGGACTAGCCGTCTATCAAGTCTTTCTGTTTTCCCCTCCTCAGATAACTGAACAAGCCTCCAGACATCAGCATCAACTCTGGAGAATCCTAATGCAGCGGAGGCTCACAGAGGAAGGGCAGGACGACCAAACCCAGACTATTGATTAGTGACATCATCTATCTATCAGCTTTTTATGCCACAGTATTGATCGCAGGCTGTGTATGACTGTAAGTCTCAAACAGCATTTCTAGTGACAGTTACCCCTCGCTGCTTCTACTTGCTTTTCGCTGCTGGTTGTAAATAATAATTTATTGCCAGATGCCAGATATGAAAGAGGGGGGGGGGTAGATTGCTGGTGGGAGGGTGGGGCACTGAGCAGATGTCTGGTGGTAATTCAACAATAAAATACTTGTTTGTTTTTCCCCCCAACTGTTTATTTATTTATTTAATTTTATTTGCTGGGGCCTCGATGGAGTTGCAGAAACGTGGTCTCTAGCGCCCCTCAGCGTTGAAAATATTTATTGCAGTTGCGGATTGAAGAATAAAAAAAAATCTTTTTTAAAAAAAAAACCTTTTATTACAGAAATTGGATGTGTTCCAATTATCCAAGCCAACATTTACTTTCCACCAGTGTGAAAATCAAAACTGTCGTAATGTTTTGCTGATAAATAAATACCGGAAGAAGTGAGCAAACAGAATCTTTAAATACTCCTCCTTCAGTTTTATTCCCTTTATTCCCGTCTTTATTCCTGCTGCTCTGTGATTTTTCCCAGGAATAGATTTGGCTCTCCAAAGAGACCTGATCCGGAGTCTCGGCTGAATTCAATCCTTTGTTGTCACTCAAACATCCACCCGTTAAACCGGTTGGGGAGGAAAGTGTGGGCGCGCACATTCCGGGCGCGCACCCGAGCGAGCGCACACCTTCTCTTTGTCTCTCTCTTTCTTTTTCCATCTGGGCCGTCGTGTGAGTGACGTCAGCGGTATCTGGTGATGTAAAGAACGAGGAAGACTCTCCCCAAGGTTAGAAAAAAAAAAAAAACTTTCTATCTCACCTGGGCTCCAAGTATGGCGCGCACCTGTGCTGACGGGAGGTGCGCTCGTTTCGCGGAGCGCCACCGCACCACGCTGAATTTCGCCGCGTTAGTCATCGGTTACATCGTCTACCTCCTCATCGGTGCCAGGATCTTCTCCGCCATCGAGCTGCCGTACGAGAACGAGCTCCGGCGGGAGCTGGTCGAGGCCCGGCGCGCGTTCCTGACCAACCACACCTGCGTGTCCGAAGCGCACCTGGAGGAGCTGCTGGTCCGGGCGCTGGTGGCCAGTAACTACGGAGTGTCCGTGATCCACAACAGCACCACGCACAACTGGGACTTCGTGTCGTCGCTGTTCTTCGCCAGCACCGTCCTGACCACCACAGGTGAGTTCCGGTGTCGACAGGTAAGGCTGGAGGGTGAAATTACATCCGATCGGAGCCAATAACGACCTCACATTTGGAGAAAAAAAAGAAAATAAAAGTCATTGAGGGAGAAATCTAGTTTGAAAAGTTGGGATAAAAGTTCTTGTTAGTGGGAGCAGCATCCTCTTTTACTTTGCGTGTTTCCACACATGACGTCATGATGTATCCCCCCCCCCAGGATACGGTCACACCGTTCCTCTCTCCTCCGAAGGGAAGGCCTTCTGCATGTTCTACGCCCTCTTCGGCATCCCCATCACCCTCTTCTTCCTCTCCGTGGCGGTACACCGGCTCATGCTCCTGGTGACCCGACGCCCGGTGTCCTTCCTCCACCGCCGGTGGGCGCTCTCCAAACCCAACCTCTCCACGGCGCACGCCGTCTGCCTGGCCCTCATCATCTGCCTCCTCTTCCTCATCGTCCCTGCGGGGATCTTCACCACCCTGGAGAAGGACTGGAACTACATGGAGTCTCTGTATTTCTGCTTCATCTCCCTCACCACCATCGGATTAGGGGATTACGTCCCCGGAGCCACCCACAGCAAGAAGAACAACCCGCATCCACAGCTCTACAGGCTCGCCATCACAGGTGAGGAGGAAGTTCCCATCCAGACCATAATAACCTTGTGATTCCAGGTGCGCTTGATTTCCTAAATGACTTGTGAGGCGGGAAATATCCGGGATTTCACAGGGATTTAGAAAAATGAACGTGTTTGTGTCCTAAACATTCTCAACAGCCCATAGTAATGCTTGTGATTGTATTGTAAACACGATACCATGGCAACCTGAGAAGAGTTTAAATACCTGAATCTCCCAAAGAGGGGGTCAGGATGGAGAATCCTGGTGGATCGTCTTCAAACCGGAAGCTTCAGTCCCAGCATGTCGATTTAAACCAATCAGAATGAGGGCCACTCCCAATTTACTGTAGTTCAGTGTAGTTCACCTAGAGGGCGCTCTAGAGGCAGAATACAGAGAATAGAACTGGTTCCGACCCAACACACCTGCCAGGAGTCAAGAACTAAACTAAAATTCATTGTTTTTATTTTATTTATTTCCTCCAAATTTCATAAAATCCTGTTCATCCATTTAAATATAGATATTATGTCACCTCATCCCAATTTAAATTAACATACTCATGGACTTCCTGCTGCAGAGACTCTGTGACCCCCCCCCCCCACACACACACACACCTGAGATTAAAACATAATAATCAGACAGTAGATTTTTATTGATCATGAATTTCATGTTTTCCTGGAGGGTAAATTCAGCCTCTCTGGCCGTGAAACCGTGAGACCAACAACACCTTTTATTTATTCATCAAACCCACATTTGCCCTGAGTCACCTCTCCCCGGGCCTTTGTTTTACACTTCCTTTTTGTCCTGTGTGTGTGTGTGTGTGTGTGTGTCCTCCCAGCCTACCTACTGCTGGGCTTGGTGTGTGTCCTGGTTGTCCTGGAGACGTGTTGCGAGCTCCCCCAGATCAAACGCCTCAGACAGACCTTCTACCACGAGAGTGTTCGCGAGCTGGACGGCGAGACCACCAACATCATCGACCACGACTACGTCAGCGACAATCTGACGGACGCTACAGACCATGTGACCCCCGACCACCCTCCGAGCATCCCGTCCGTGTCGCAGCAGGCCGCGTCCCTGAGGCAGAAGAGCAAGCCGCCGCCCTACACCACCGCATCTGAGACCGTCGTTAATGGAAACCTACGGTGACAGCCGGGAACACGTTGGATTGGTGGACTGGGTGTTCAGGCTGCGGTAGTTTGACGACTGACTGAAGGTGTTAGTGTAATATGTGACGATCCCGTGTATATTCATGTGTAAAAGTACATGCAAGCTAGTCGTTAGTCAAAGACAGACTTCCATGTTAAGTGGCGTTCCAGCAGGAACCGCCCTGAGACTATCTGGACGACTTTGTTTTCTTGTTCTGCCCTGTTGCTCCACTCCCTGCAGATAAGAGCTGGATCGGTGGCATAGAGGAAGGGCCTGGTCCCAAACGGAGGGAAGCCCCACAAGTTTCCACTTCCTGTCTTAGTCTTGATACTAGAATTCCAAAGAGGCACAGTTTACTCTGGAGGAGTTCAAATATTAGCTTAACTCATTAAAGAAGATCAACTTTATTGATCGCCTGTAGGGGAACTTTTTCCATTTTAGCAGTTAGGTTGTTATTTACTTCTTCTCCACGCAGGTCTTGAACCGCCCTCCTGTCCAAAAGCCCAAGACTGAGCTATTGACGCCCCAAAAGGGCATCCTTCGAGCCGGATTTGAACCAGCGACCTAAGGATCTCTATTGAACACCTACAGTCCTCCGCTCTACCAACTGAGCTATCGAAGGAGACACTCAGTCTATGGTGTGTTTTGCATAGGAAATGTCCTTGTTTGGAAGTCGTAAAGCATCCAGGACATCCAGGCGTACCATCTGTCTGGTTTGCATTAGTGGCAGGATTCCAGGAAGGAGGTCCGGCCACAGTGAGGAGTCGTCCACCTCATCAAAGGGTGTTTGCTCGTGATTTGTGGTCGTCAGCTCCTGATGGTATGCTGAAGCACTCACACGGCCCCAAGTTTGCAGTGATGCATTCAGTTGTTTGTATTCTGTCATCAATAAAAGCTGCTTGAACTGTAACATTCATTAACACCAAGCGTGAACCGATGGACTCGCCGAGGACGGGTGTTTGTTCAGAGCCACTCCGTGTTTGATGTGATAGAAACATGTCAGGATGTTTGGAGTTTTAAAGGCTAAAACCCTTAAAACGTAAAACCCCAACTACCTTTATATGCAGTGGGAAAACAGAGCTGCTTCCAGTGGAGGCCCAGGTTCCATTTTCAAGATTTCAGAGAGCCGTTGATTCAGCTGTATGATCATTGTGGAGTAGAGAGTTGTCAGATGTGTTCCTGTTCATTCAGTTTGGGATTATTAATCTAGATTAGTTGGAGTAAATTAATTTAAAGCATTTAGAATCAAGCAGCAACACAAAACTGCTGCACAAAGTTGATCTGACTGGAATTCCATTACTGTTTTTGCAGTCCAGCCACTAGAGGGCAGCACCTCCATCTTACATGCTGAGGTAGATGAGGATTCTGTCAATTTTTTTTAAAATATGATAAACAATCTAATGGGGTTTTCGGACAAAGTACAAGTCTATCAAACATCAGCTAACATTTTAGAGCTCAGTCTATATCAACTTCACAAGACCAAAAAAAAACACTTCCTGTACACCTTTTTGGTTATTTTATTCATACAGTGTGTCATCATCACATTGCTATTCAGATGCATACATGCAGACAGATTGACGCACATTCATTCCAAGACACTCAAAACACATGAAAAGTCCTGAAAACCTCATGAGATGCAGAATTCCTGGGCGACAAATATCCACCTCATCAAAACGAGATGGAAAATATTAACTTTATTATTTCATTCCTTGGAATAGCCCACCACGTCCTCTCAAGCCCCCCCCCCCAATCAGCCATACGTACTTATGTGAGGTTTATACGATCTGTGTGTCTTTGCATTGGGGCCACAGAGGCCTCAAGCTCAGGATGAAAAGGAAGGCGATGATTAGTCCTATGATCGTCACCACGGAGACATAGCCGGCGAAGGGCAGGGGGGGTTTGTCGGGAGCCTCGGCCGGAATCATGTTGGTCAGGTTCAACATGTAGCCCAGCGTCCATCCGGCGTCACTGCCTTTGATCTGGGGGAGGGAAAAGCGTTACCAACACTAGATGCCCCCCCAAGCAGGGTAATGAGTGGGTTATAATCTTTCTATTTACCCTCCAGCTTCAAAAAGTAAGCTTTAAAAAGGAGCTTTTATTATTTAATCTACTAGAATCTTTTTGAATCATTTAAATTAAGGTTTTATTGAGCCACCACTGCAATAAAAAACATTTTTAAACATAACACTTGTTTCCTGTAAACTCTTTCCTGATTGGTTGACATTGGTTGTCGTTTCAAAGATGTATGCCCTGTCTAACTTCTAAGGAATTTATTTTTACAGCCCGTCTTTTGAGTGTAGTCCAGACCGGAGACGCAGAGATGGTTGGAATTCTGGGATGTGACTAAAACCCGGTGACAATGGAGGGCAAGAGAACCACAGCTACCCACCTTTCCTGCGTATTGAATGTTTGGGTAGGTTTCCGGTGTGAACTTATATCCTTCTGTCAGCAAACTGAGGATGTAGATGGCAGAGAAACAGTACTTGTAGACGTACTTCTCCGGCTGACCCGGGTGTTGCTTGAGTACCTGTTGGGGCAGTGACATCAATAAGAGACCACACAGAATGAGGATTTCGATTATTGTTAAAGTGATGAATAAATATGTCCCAACCTGATCCCAAGGAGTTGAGCAGTAGCGCATTACATAGTCCTTCACGTCATCCAAAGGCAGCGACGTATCGGTAAGACCGAGGAAACTCATGGTGTAATAGTACCCGGAAAAGGCCTTAAGGAGGAAGATGAGGAGGAGAGTCAGTCAGCCCCCTCCAGAGCCAATGCAGGGGATTGTTGGGCGTTATCTTACCCGATAGTGCCCCTGCACAGGTGGCTGGAAGACCCCGTTGAAGGAGCATCGACTGTAGGTGCAGTAAGTGAAGTTGAAGATGGTTTTGACCACGTCCTGGCATTGCTGGAAGTTCCCTGTCCCTTTGTGGATGAAGGTTCCCGGGGTGTTCTTTGTCTTCTGGTCTGCCACACAGGGACTGTCGTAGAGCTTCGAGTACTCGGTGGTTTCAGAGAAGCCGGGATGCAGACAGGGATTCTCCACGATCGCCGGACCACCCTAGGAGAGACCTCACATTTCAATGCATCGCCTTTAGCATGCATCTCACATAGTCTCTGATTAGGTGTACCTTAGACACCTCCGCCGTCACCATTCGTAGCGCTTGGTCTTGCCCGTAGCACAAGAAGCTGTGTGTGTACACGCTGTAATCGTTTCCATAGAGTCGGAAGGCAACAGAATCGCCCGGAGACTCAGATCCGTCAAAATTATCTGGCACAAAACTAATCTGAGTGGAGGCCCCACCCAGATCAAGGGCACCAGTGGTTTCCAAACCCTGCAGGGAATAAAAGAAATTCAAGTCGGTGCACAGCGGAGGCCGACAGACGCACATTCCTGTCTGAGTCGTATAAACCGCCGCTAAAAATAGAGGATGCAGACACAGATATGCATCGCAGACGTGGTTGCACACCTGTGCCAGACGGTCATCCAGGTAGTTGACAGTGACCCAACCGAAGGCGCCCTCCTCCCGCCCGGTGAGGATCCTCGCCCCCTGGTATGAAAAAGGGAACTTTTGCAGGGCGCCCTCCACGGCCTGCAGGACGCCGTCGGATGCCTTCTTGTTCTCGATGCTGCAGGCAAAGACAACCCGGGGGATTCACATCCATAATTAAATCAATACAAACGCCATAAATAATAAATAGGCTGCGTGTAATGGATCTGACAGGAACATATTTGTGGCTTGACTCGAGTTCAAGTGGGAACAAACCGTGAAACGTTACTGTACAAAGACACTCGAGAACATCGCTCACGGTTGGGTTTATAGATAGACAGAAATACTTTAATGATCCCAAACTGGGAAATCCACAAATGTTTTGCTGTTTGGTGGTTGTGTTGTCGTACTTGAGGAGTCTCATCCCTGCTGTGGCCCCCAGGTAAAGGGGGGTGTCCTGGTGTCTACTCTTGGGGATCTGCTTCTTGGCTTCCAGCATACAGTCTGTCAGAGAGTCTCCTGCCCCCACTGGATTGGAGGCGTAGCTGGAGATGCCCGGACCTGCGTGTTAAATAAAAGTTAAACCATCATTGGCACCCATATAGGGGTTGGTCAGGAGGCGTTCCTCAGGGAGACAGAGGAACACCTCCGTAGGTATCTTCTACACTAGCTAGACTTCTCCAATCAGTCGAAGGTGATTGTTTTTGGGGGTTGGAGGTCATACAAGTTCAAATACGATACCTTCTACGTCGCAGGAATGGACCTGCTCCGCCCGTCCGGTGTTGTTATCCTTCTCTGCGGGCCACTGGTAGATGAACACGCTGGTGTGGGAGGAGCCGGCGTCCATCACGATCCCATACTGTCATGTAACGGCGAAGAAGTGAGACGCACAAGCATGTCCTCGAGATTAGCAATAAGAACATTTACAGAAACTACATAAACAAACATTTAACTACACAAACATGAAACGGTTCCATGCCCACGGGCGGAACACTCATGCCGTTTGCTTTTGGGCACAGGTCCCAGGTTCTAACCCTACCTTGTATTTTTGGATGAGGGGCCTGTTCTGCAAAACTGCTATCGTCACCAGGGCAACGATCGCTATGATACCAATCACAGCGATGACGATGGTCATGGGGCGGTGCCAGGTGGTCCCCTCTTTCATCTCTGGTGGGGGGAGGAAGAGTGTGAGTCAGGGGTAGACAAGGACACATCGAGGGGGTGTGTTTACCAGATGTTAGTGATGATGTCATCTCCGTTCTGTCCCACGGTTACGTGGAAAAGTTTCATTGTGATGTTTTTTTTTTTGTAACCCGGGACAACAGATGTGTGTGAGCCGCCGCCAGATTATCTGATTCCAATAGAACATAGCATGCAGCAGCTAACGCTAACATCCTGTTAGGGGAGTTTAACCCCGGGTCGGATCCGTCGCTCGTCGTTTTTGTTCCAAAACGCTTTAATGAGTTTCTACTGTTTGCTAATGGGATTAGCAAACCTCTTGTCAACCTCATGAAGGATGATGCATTCACAGTTTGAGCAGGGATATAGAAGATAACAGGCTGTTTATCTGGAGGAGAGTGATGAATACACACACACACACACACACACACACACACACACACAGTGGTCTATTGAGATTAAGAAAAAACAAACTGACAAAACGCTATCTGGGTTCTGGATGACAGAGTCCACACACACTCTGAAAAGTGATCCATTGAAGACTAAAGTACACATTCCACAAGGACACACACACACACATGCATGCACGACACACACACACACACACACACACACACACACACACACACATACATACACACACACACACAACGCCTCTTTTGCATCAACAGGACCTGCAGCGTTAATGGTAAACTTGACCTTTTGTCCGCTGTGGGAAAAGCTGGAAGTTGAGGGTTAGCAGGAGAGAGTACTCACCTCAGTTCGCTTCGGCGAGATCGACAGTGATAGTAGAGGGGGAGGGAAGGAGGGAGGGAGGGAGGGAGTGGGGGAGAAGGAAACAGGGAGGACAGGAAGAGGTGGAATCAAAGCGGGAGGCGGCAGACCGATAAGAAGAGAGGTTTGCAGCGGCTGGATGGAGGAGAGAGTGTTTAGCTGTTCCTCCCCTGCAAAGCCGTCACTATGGAGACACAGCTAAAAAGTGTGTGTCATCACACTCTGGTATGCAAGTGAACCCCCCCATAAAAGGACTTTCTATCTCCCCCCCCTTCCTCTCTCTTTCTGTGGAATGTGTGGGAGGGGAAGTGGGGACTCCTTGATGAGATGTTTTCTTCCTGCCCTGCTGTGACGTCATCTGTGACGGATTGGAATTCCCTGTTTGTCTCTGGAGCTGTGTGTGTGTGTGTGTGTGTGTGTGTGTGTGTGTGTGTGTGTGTCACCTGGATCTAATGGACTCTTGTCTTTGACAGTCTTCTCTGTTTAACAGCCGCTCCTTGTGATGAAAGTTTTAAGACAGAAAGAACATCTTCACCCATTGAGCGGAGAACATTCTGATTTTCGATGTTCGAAGAACTGAGACGAGGGGAAACGCGCCCTCTAAGCCACAATCTACTTCCTGTCACCACCACCTCGTTCAGAGAATTGCACGGCCTCGACCACAGGCGCCCCAGACAAACCGTCCCATCAGAAGTTTCCACAGGATAAGGTCGACCAAACTCAAAACCACGTCATCGCCATGGCAACCAGGTGTTCACCCCCTTATTTGTCTTCCTTTAAATGACGAGCCAGCATTAAAAAAAAAGCAGATAGAGGTCCGATTTGATTCCTCCAGGTAGGTTTACCTCCAGATTTACCAAGTCGGGCCGAACCCCAGGAGACACGGGCGGGGCCGCACCGGGAGGGAAAAGAACATCTTTTTACTTGTTAAGGCACATCCAATCTGGCTCCAGATTCTTCTTCTTCTTCTTAACCAATTCACGCAACATCGGTGCAAAACCTGCAGGTGGAACCGTGGAGGACGTTTCCCGTCCCGCCGAGAAACACTCCACGTTTTCCCGCCGCGTTGAGAGAACGTCGGTGCATCTCAAAGCAGGAACCACACAGATGCAAAAAAAAAAAAAAAAAAAAAAATTGAACACAGGCGACGCTCGGTGGAGGTCCGGCCTGCATGGGATTCATCAGCGTTCATCAGCTCAAGGGCACGTCGTCATGGCGACACCAGAACAGAACCACATGTGATGTCCCAAACACCTGCTTTTGTTTTCTCTGCATCGTCTTCACATGTCCTGATTTCAAGTGGTCGGCCCTGCAGCTACGTATAAAATGCATGAGGACATGTGTGACGTATGTGCTGCCAGACCCGCCATCAATAAGTTATTACCACTCATTAATAAATCTTAAAAAGCTCCATGAAGTGACAACTTCTCAAAATGAGCTCCAGAAACTTTCCCAGCGACAGTGACGTTAATCCCCTAATCCCCTTAATCCTCATCTAATCCGCTCTGATTAAACTGTTTACCTAAACTTAAACCCAAACGTCGGTTCAGTAAGACCTGAAACCGGACAGAGTGTTTCAGGTCTGCATCTTGGTAAGGATCCACCTGGAGATCTAGCCCCCCCAACCCCCCCCCTCGTCTCTAATCTGATCCAGGAGGTTCATTTACGGTTTTTATAAGATGCAGATTGACAAATAAAAAGAAATGAAGCCAATAAAAATAAAAAGATATTTGCGCTCGTCCTTTTACGACACAAAGACGCTGCGTTTGAAGCCCGGCCAGGCCTTTCCTGTATTTTATTGACAGAGTCAATTAGCGGCGCCCCCCACCCCCGAACAGAACGCCTCATAAATCTCCTCAGTTTCAAATTTAAAAAAAAAAAAAAAAAAAACAAGACGAAAAAATGGAAGCAAAAAAAAGGAGGACGGTGTGAAGAGGAGAAGGAAGAGGAAGTTCATCTCCAGCGCGACTTTGACGATGACAGGAAGTTGAGAGATATTTTTATGTTTTTTAAAAAAAAAATTGTTTTTTGTGCAGGAAATAATTGAATTATTATTTTTAATTATTTATTATTGCTGATTGGGGAGGAAGCAACTCTTCACGAACTCTCCGATCAGTCGTTAAATCTACTTTTTCTCTGGAGATTTGTCGCCTCTAAATAACCGTGTTTCCATCACGCCACAGGTTTTGACCTCGGCGTCCTCCAGATGTCACCGGGGCTTTTTGTCTTCAGCTCTTGATTAATGGAGGGAAGTTTCAGGACTTTTATTCCGCTTGTTGAAACCCTCGACTATAAATACCCAACCAGGACGATGGCGAAACGGCCACTTCCTGTACGGCGGGGGTTGGGGGGGACCTCTGGCAGCGTCACACGACAAACCAGAGGAAGCGTCTGTGTGTGGCCTTCAACTGAAGGGAGTGACGGGACCGAATCTAACCCCCCCCCCATACACACACCCCCCAATGATGACATGGCGTTAACTTCCAGATGGCGCCGACTCTTTGTGGCGCCATCTGGAAGGTTTGTGTCACTTTTGTTTTAACATGTTCTAACGCAGACCTCCTATAATCGAGCTGACGTTTTCATTTACCCCCCCCCATCCTGACAGATAAGGAATCAGCCGTTTGGCGTCAGCAGGTTGGCACATCCTGCCGTTCCAGCGTGACAGATGCTCTTCTCACCTTTTCCCATAAAACGACTTTTGAATTTTCTAATTTGTTCTGAGAGAAGAGACAGCGCCGTCACCCTGGGGGGGGGGGGTCACCAACAGGTTATGCTTGGATTCAGATAAAGGGTTCAATTAAATAACCACCCCACCCCCCGATCCGAAAAGATAAGGAAACAGCAGCTTCAGAAGGAGGAGGAGGAGGAGGAGGAGGAGGAGGAGGAGGAAGCTCCTTCAGATCCAGGGTGAGAAAAGTTTTTTTAGCACTTTTTTCCCATAAACTTGTGCCAAAAAAAAAAAGAACTTTGAGTTCTAAATGTATCCTGAAAAAACATTCAACCCTATCACCTGGGGGGGGGGGGTCATGTTGATTCCCAACAGGTTCTGCCTGAATTCAGATGAGGGCTTAATGAAGAGAAAGATGGATCAGTACAGCCCCACAGCGACAGGTCGGGGGTCACGGGTTCGAGTCCCGCCCCTCCCCGCCCCCTACAGGAAAAGAGCATCCAAGGAGAACAGGTTGACTCCGATTGACAAACCAGGGCGTTGTCGCGCGATAAGCTGCCGGCCTATCCGTGACGACCCCGCCCTCCACCCGAAGTCACGCCCTGATTGGTTGATTCAGGTCAGAATGACCTCATGTGTGATTGATGGTTCTATCCATTCTTTAGACTGCGGTTAATTTATGGACCAGTCTTGGGGGCCTAATGGGGGGGGGGGTCAGATGCCTCCCTTCTCAGGGTGTTGCTCAGTCAGATGGGGGGGGTTCTGTTCTTATTTGATCCCAAACTTGTTTCCATTTGCTCAACTTTACATAATCAAATGTGTAAAACCTTCATGTCAATCTTCATCTGAGTCGGTGCGACTTTAAAAAGACGAAAAGAGGTTCATGTTGTAACGATCTACGAATTTATTTCACCCCCCCCCCAACTGATTTCATGCAACATAATTATAATAGGTTTTAAAAAAAGCTAAATAATCATTTAAAAGTCTTTCATTCATACTTTGTTCAACAAATCAGAGCCTCCTTTGTTCAGGCCGGGAATAAAAGTAATTATCTAAGAGCCCCTGACACACACACACACACACACACACACACACACACACACACACACACACCAATAAAATATTGGTCACACGTCACAAATATTGATAATATTAACCGCCCCTCCTCCATTAAACCATCTAAACCATCTACTTAATTAGAAAACACCCCCTAAATACCCTCAGTCACATGCACTCCAATCAATTGCCCCAAGCCTCACATGATCCGGAGGGTGACACACACACACATACACACACTTTTACACCAGCTGCACACACACACACACACACACACGCTAAACGTCACACACCTGTTCCTCACTGCAACAACCAGAACACACCGTTCACTACAGCTGATGCATGAGCCTACTGGTGTGTGTGTGTGTGTGTGTGTCAGCAGAACCTACCTCTTGGTGCAGACATGGGTCCGTTCTGTGAAGCCACACAATGCTCTTTCTATTCTTTGCCCCCCTCTCCCTCTCTTTTCTCTCTCTCTCACACACACACACACACACACACACTTCCTCTCTAGTATCACAGCTCTCGGATCAGTCAAACGTTTTTCTGCACCTCCTTTCACATTGACTGGTTTTATTAAGAGGAGCGGCGTTTCCTCCTCCCTCCTGTTCAGCCCAGTCCCCTCCTTCTCTCTTTAGCTTCACCCCCCCACCGCCCCCATCTCTCTCTCTCTGCCCACCTTTATTATCACCCTTGCTGCTGCTGTCACCTCGTCTCCATCCATCCGTTTCCATCCCTTTCCCTCTGCCGGTCTTTGTCTTTGTCATTTTGCCTCCGTCTTACAGAAGTGGGTCAAACATGAAAGCGCTCTCAGATCTGGATGGGGGGGGGCCTGGAGCTCAATTTGGAGAAATGGGGGTGGGGGTGTGTGCACAGACACAAGAACTCTCAGCTCAGCTTTCCACACCTTTACTAAAGCTCTGTGGTGATGAGGCCTGTCACGGTGGGTGTGGGCGTGTGGCGAGCAGAGTGATTTCAGGTGTGATCACACCCCCGACCAGGTGCATCTCATGTCACATCCAGAAGATGCAAACCTTCACCTGAGATGAGTCAAAGGAGACGTCATGAAAGTAAAAACACACACACACACACACACACACACACACACTGGAAGATGCTGGAGAAAGTGTGACAAGTGCAACCTTTCACAAGTGTCACAATTTCCTCATTAGAGGCCGCATGCTGACATCAGCCAATCAGAATCAGCCTCCCACACCCCCTCCCCCCCCATCATGGAACCACGACAACCGATATATCAGCGTTTTAATTCTATGGCCTCTCTCAGCCTGGAACACAGAAAGCTTTTTAGTCGCGTCTTAATGAAATGCAGCCGTAACAATATTTCATGTTTATGTCTTCTGTTCCACGTTTCCACATGGAAACGTTCCGTTTCTCCTCCGTTAGACCCGAGAAGAGTAATTAATATTTCATAAAGCGCTAAATGCTTGCAGAGGAAATCAGCTGGAACAGCGTGGACCTTTTCTTGGTTTCTTGGCAACGACTTCAAACCCGTATCGGATCTCCGATCGGATCGATCAGCTGCGATTAGAGGACGGATGGGACTCTTGTTTTTCCATGACACACTTCCTGCTTCTTTGTTATTCCATCTTTACGCCACGTGGATTAAACCTGTCGTGACTCTGCCTACGTTGTAATTCCGACTCGTTTTCATCATCACTATTATTATTATAATTATTATTATTATTATTACACGTCAGCAGTAATAATACATAAATTCTTACATACACATTCATTCAGTATTCTGAATGAATGTAGGCATTGTCTATTGTTTATTGTAGCTGTTATTTTCATGGTTGTGGTCCCCTCCCCCGAGAGCAGAGGCTCCGCCCACCTGGGGTCGTGGCTCTGGTGGAGGTTTCTGCCTGTTTACAGGAACTTTTTCCCACCACGTTGTGGCTCATGGGGGATTAAATCGTCAGTCTAGATCTCCTTGGATACAACTTTATTTAAAACTCCACTCGACATTGCACGCATGATTTTCTAAGCTTTGAGGAAACGACATTAACACGACCTCCAACTTGACATATTTTAAAAAATATCTTCTTATATATATATATATATATATATATATATATATATATATATATATATAAATTTTTTTTTTTTTAATTTTTTGGTCCAAACCAAGCAGCTGGTTAACTGCATCTCTTTAAAAAAAAAAAAAAAAGGCAAATCATCCCAACGGAATGAGTGAGGAGTAGGATAACACTCTTAATGTGTTTTCGAGGGCATCGCGTCACATTAACGTCCCAGTAAGAGCTGTCTGATTGAATTATGGCGCTACTTAAGGCGCCTGTTGATAACGCTGTTAGTGTAGAAGGAAGCTGAGAAAGAACGACAGGAAGAGAACATATTGAACAATAAGTCATTATAAAGCCAGAGAGGGGGATGAAAGGCAGGATCTCCGGTTTGTTCCTGGGGTGTTAATCATACAGTCTCCACCCTGAGCCCATCTCGATCATCCGACGGTGACGCCCTCGTTTTGTTCTAGCGCCACCGTGTGGCTCGGATGGATTGGGGTGAACTGTCTTAAATGGATCTGAGTTGAAACGGACACGGTTGCACGTAAACATGAAGAGAAACAGACGATAGCAGCGGTTCTACTCAGCATCATCTCAGGCTCAGCAGAGTCATCAGCCGCCGCCACCGCCTGACCGCAGGTTTCTTCTGTGAAATTTTACGGAAGAATCGGGCCAAAAAAAGTCACCAAATGAAATAAATTTCTCTGTTTGTGACATCAGAAAAATATCAGTAATGCCCACTTTGGGTTCCAAGTTTGTACATTCAGGAGAAAATCAAAGGACAAGCGAACAACAATTCGTAATCACAAATTAGTTTCTGCCGGCATGCATGAAAGCCCCCCTGGGGCACATCAGAGACTAGCGGCTCATAAAACCACATGCGATTCATATTATATCAGAAGGAGAAAGAAGAGCTTTGTGAAAGACCAAATACGTTTAATACAGTCCGTCAGGGTTAATGCATAATTCATACGACCCCTCTGTTGCCCCCCCTCCCCCCCATTCATTGGGAACTGTTCCTCCATCCCAGAGGAAATGGAAAGTGTCAACAAAGAGGCTTTTTGTCAGTCGTGTTTTTGCAAAATTAGAAACATGATTGTTTGATGAAAATAGCCAGAACGCGCCCCGCCCTGATAATCGATCACATGGCCCACTCTCTGAAAACCACATGACTGTTTTTGTCTCTTTTAGGACCGAATCTCTTCCTGTTGAGAAAAGATCCTTTGGATATTTATAGGTTTCATTTCAACACGAGGACGTTATTAAAACTGTGATGGAGCGATGCTTCAGATATGGACTAATATGTCCCGTCCCCCGTCCCCCCCCGCTCGCTTTGAACACTATGACTCCTGGTTTGGACTCATTTTAATCACCGGCTCTGGTATAAAAAGCATTTTTCATGTCGACATCTTGTTGCCATGGCAACACAGCAGCTTCACTGGTGATTGACAGCCAACAAGTTGAATATTCCTTCCAATTAATAACCTGTCATGATCCAGATTGAGGTTTGCTGCCCCCTGCTGGCTCACAACGAGAATGCTTCAGTGAGTTCACCTGACGTCACGTGATCGGTGAAAACACCAGCAGCACTCATTAAAAAAACAAACAAATCAGCTGACCGAAACTTCCGGTTTTTGTTCGTTTTTAAATTTGAATGCAAATCTTTACATCTAAAGAATCTTTGGTTGCGAAGAGGTTGTGGGTTTAAATCCCGAAACATTCTAATAAATAGATTCCAGGTTCTTTACCTGCTTTATTTGAACCTCTTTAGGTTTCTTCTTCTCATTCTTCTTTTTCCTTTTCACCTTCTTTGTATTCTTCCTCTTCCTTGTATATTTATTTGTATTTTTCATCACATTCGTCTTCTTCCTCACGAGTCGACCGCGGAATGAATTAATCATGAAAAACAACGTTCCACTGTTCAGGTCAGTTCGTTATTTACACCAGTCGTGCTTACACCCACAATCTAATTATGCACAACACATTTAACTCCACATAAAATGACTATATTTAATCTACTTCAACTCTGTCGTCATGCATGATTAAGTTTGGAGCGTTTCCTCCAAAGACACAAAATTAAATCTGTCAAAGAAAAAGTTCACTGAACCTTCAACACGTTTTCAGATGACTTTAATAACGCAGCTTTCATTTCAAAGACAAGGAAAATCCCCCCCCCCCCCCAAAAAAAAATGAAGAGACCACCCAGAGAGAGAGAGAGAGGGCAGAGGTCAAAACTTCATTTTTCTCCAAATGCTGGAATGGACAGAAAACCAAATCTGCGCTGGCGTGTCCAACAAACATCACACTAAACGCCGCCGGCTCCTCGCCGCTCGGCCTCTTTCACAACGTTAGCACTTAGTCATGTAGTATTTACACACAGCATCAACAGAACGCACTGAGCCGGAGCCTGAAACGAGTGGATGTTTGGTTTCCTTGACAAGAACACCCGGGACGGACGGGGCTTAACACCAACAACATACCAGAAAACGTTCTTTTTACGTAACACCGATTTTTTTTTGTTTGTTTGTTTGTTTCTCTGGCATCAAGCAGGCACTGAAACACCACATCTGTGTTCTGCGGTTTGTTTTTTTTTTGCCATCGATGGTTCAACTAAAGTTAACCCTTCACCTGAAACAGGTCGTCATGGAAACGTACATTTCTTTGGATTACCGTTCAATGCTTGGCTTCAGCTCACGTTGCTTATATGGCACTGACTTCTTGGCTAAAGGCTTCGTTAAATGTGCTTTTTTTTTTTTTTTTCGCTGTAACATTACATCCATGTTAAATACAATTGCATCCCTGTGTTGTGTTTGAGGTACAAAAACCAGTTTAACTCTGATGTAACAGACTCCGAGTTTGGTACATCAACCCGGCGTCGTCGCCATTGTTTTTTTCTGACTATATTTCCATTGGAAAGACAATCCTGATCGGCGTTTGGCTCCAAGATGGTGGGAAATAATTGAAATTTTGCCTCTAGTTGGAGAAACAAGTCATCGATAGCTGGAAAAAGATGTGCTGCGTGTGATTTTTTTAAAAACGATCCTCGTCGGAACATAAATACATTTACAATCTTAAAAATATTAACGCGGTCAGTCCAAAAAGAACACTTTTAACATTTAAAGTACACTATTATACAACGAGAGGCCCAAAAACAACAAAATAATGATCATATATATGATGTGAAATATACATTATTAATCTAGCTTTTTTTTTTTTTTTCCATTTACAATTCTCATCCACTGACAAACGTTATATATTACAGATGGCGTCTCAGTTAACGGTGGGAACAAGTGCATAGCAAAATAGATCATTTGACTGGGTTAAAAAGGAACAAAAAAAACCAAACACCAACAGACCGGCTTTAGAAAACAATATTATAAACCATCTTTAAGGCAAATCTCATTTAAAATTGGCATAGTCTGAGAAAATGTCGACAAAGTCTTGTACCACCTTGTAGCAGAAGTCGTATTGTTCCTGTGGGAAGAAGGAAGGAAAATGGGGTTAAATCAGAAGCAGACTAACATAAATCAGGTAATAAATGATCATTTAGGGTCCAGGTTTGGGGGTTCTCACCACAGTTTGCACCATGTGAGGCCTCTGCATGCGTAAACTCTTCACAGTTTGGAACACGTCCAGCAGGCCTTCTGCTTTGACTCGCTCCAGGATGTTGCTCAGCGCGATGAACGTACCGGTTCGCCCTGCGCCGGCGCTGCATCGCACCGACACGCCAAACAAACGTTACGTCACAGACACTTTCACCTTTCATATGCAGGTCCATCTGACGAAAATCACGAGAAAAAAAAAAAAACACCTGCAGTGGACGGCGATGGGATGGTTCCCCGACTGCTGCTGCTGCCTCTGCACCGAGGCGATGATGTCAATCATCCCTTTCCCCTCGGCGGGGATGCCGACCTCCGGCCAGCCGTGGAAGTGGAAGTGCCTGATCACCCTCGTCTGCTTCTCCTTGGAGAGGAAACACGTGGTTAAAGCGCTCTGATCTGATTTATTAGCAGCACATAATGGCAGGTGCAAAGTCAGAGTAGGTTAAGTGGACGGTAGATGAGCGTTGGGCGGGGGGGTGAGCGGCGGTCGAATTTAATGAAATATGTGAGGAGGAGGATCCCATTTGATAATCATAACCACTTCCTGCCCTCCACATCTCCTGAGTTTTATCTCATCAACTGGTTCATCGTGTTCAAAAAAAATTTGTGCATCCCAACGTGACGTTTATGCATCCCAAAAGTAATAACAGAATATAAAGTAGAAGCGTACGCAAGGATTGAATTCTGTCAATAGTACAATGTAAAAACCAAACAAACTGTTAATTTAATTTACATGATTCTATTAATATTGACCTCATAACTGTTTAAGTAAAAAGAAAAAAAGTCAAATTAAATTAAAAAATTCAAATTCAAATAAATTAAAGTAAAAAGAAAAAAAGAGTTAAATTATATATTTGTTTAATCAAAAAGTTAAGTTAAAAAGTTAAAAAAGAAATAAAGAAAGGTCTAATACAGGTTTTGTTTCACTTTTACTTTTCACTTAATAGTTTTTTTTGCCCTTAATTCACATTAAATTCTGACAAAGCCTTCTTCACACACGTTTCAGTAATATCTGTAGTAATATCTGTCTCTTTTTCTTCATGAATGAGAGGTGGTGTGAATCTAAATCTATTAAAACCAAATTAGATTTTTGGTTATTTGGTAAAATTTCACCACGACTCTTCTGTGGAACCAATAAACCAAACTGGAACTCTGATAGTTGTTGGTCCAGGATTGTTGGATTGGGTTTTGAAGGAGGAACTCTGTTCCAGACGTGGACGTCTTTGTCTGCGAGTCAACAAACGCCTTTTCATCCTGACATGCAAACGTATCGTTCCTCGTTACGAGCCGTGTTTGGTTTGCTTACCGGGACAAAGGTGAGTACCAAGTCTCGTAGACTGAAGGCGTCACACAGGGTGTCCCCCTTCAGCTCTACTTTATAGTCTCCGTAGGTGACCGGGTCTTCTGTGGGCCAGTACTGGCAGCATTTGTCCTGCAAAAAACACACAAAACCAATATTTGTCTTTGTTTACAGCTCAGAATAAAAGAGTCCAGCTTTATGCAGGAGATGGACGTTATGAGGAGCCGTGCAAACATCGATATTTTAGCTCACCTGCTCCCTCTCCTGGAGCTCGGTGAGCATTACAATCGAGTGACATTTCCACTCCCACACCATCCTCCAGAAGTCTTCCACCGTGTGTGGGAGGGGGCCCTGGGTGGCGATGAAGTAGTCCTTCTGTCTGTAGCCCTGAGTCGAGGAACAAGACGAACACGTTCGGCTCCATTGGCTCAACGATTCGAAACTAACGGGAATGTCAGGGGATGATGGGAGTTCTCACGTCTATGAAAGATGCGTTGATGTAATCGGTGAACTCCTGACCTCGTCTCATGGAGAGGATGACGCGGTTGAAGTCGTCTGGAACGGGATTGGAGGTCATTTATTAGCATGCCCCCCCCCACCTGCCCCCCCAGGTTCTAATCATAGACCTTCCTTCTTCAGTCTTACATGGAATAATTTGCAGAACGCGGTTCTTCTTCATGTTGGCAGGAAGGTTCCCCGTTCTCATGTTCTCCTTCATTATCCTCATGTTGGTCAGTTTCTGAGAAGAAGTGAAGCCAAAACCCATAATAACTCAACGTGCCTTCAGGTTTTCAGGGGTTAAATTTAAACGCGTTGATGACATCACTGTTACTCTGTGTTGTCTTGTTTTGTTCTGTGTGTTTACTTGTTGTTCTTTGTCGTGACCTCACCTTAAACTCCTCCTCCAGGCCGACCCGGTCGCCGTTGGCGAAAGTGTTGTGCAGCTTGTGCAGATGTCCTTCCAGAGACGACACGTCCAGCTCCGTGTCCCCGTAGAGGTAGTATTCCAGCAGGGCCTGGTAGATGAATGAGTACTGCATCTGTGGGGGTGGGGGGTAGAAACACTCTGATTGGCTGATGAAGTGCTTCCCACTGGACACTTAGCGTGGGCGTGGACTCACGTCCGTCTGGACCAGCTGCGAGCGCTGCTCCCGTATCTTGGAGACGAAGCCGAACACGTCGACCTTCTGCTCGGCGTGCATCATGTCGATCATGGCGTCGATGACGATGAAGGTTCCCGTCCTCCCGACGCCGGCGCTGCAGGGACACGAGTCAAACGTCACCATCAGCTGATCCTCTGGACAGACAATGGCTGTGAAGCAACCGTCGGCATGCGCCGCTGAGCAAACAACATGTTTCTCCAGGGGAAACGCTAATCGGATAAACCAGTAAGAAGCATCCCAGCAAACAAATAATGAGTCACTAGCCGTTGCCGCGGCGACGGGCTACCTGCAGTGGACCACGATGGGCCCGGAGAACGCCGGATTGACCACCTTGACCTTCTTGAGGAACTTGAGCATGCCGATGGGGGAGAAGGGGACGCCGAAGTCCGGCCAGCTGGTGAAGTGGAGCTGGGTGACCAGCCGGGGGGCCTTCATGGTGTCGCTGGTTTGCTGTGTGGAGGCACAGGCGCAAGCTGAGACACAGGTTCAACAACGCCTGCGTTACCCAGAGGGCAACGGTGCAGCGAACGTCAACAGGAAGCAGAAACAGCATAACGGCTGTCCTCAAAGGGCCAGATGTAACTAATAAATGTAAGTAAATGTAACTCAATGTGATGTAACATAAATGTAACTACTCCTTCATGTTAAATAACTCTGAATTTATTACTTATTTAAGTTACAAACATTACAGTTAGACAATTATATGCAGTATATAATTATACAGTAAATGTTTTAATATTTATCTTTTATTACATTGTAGATTTGTTTTACTGCTTTTTTACACATCTTGGCCCGGGGGGACTACAGATGAAAACTAGCCTTCTGGGTAATTCTGGCTTTTTTAACCATGTGTAATCATGTGTTTTATGAAATTGTATTGTTCCCTTTCAAATAAACTAAACTAAACAGTTACACAGAAATAATATAATACTTTTAACTTGTTATTAAACCCACAAAACTCCATCAATCAAAGATCAAACTATCCAAATGAATGACATTGTTGTCAGAGTTAAAATGGGCCTAATTACTGCATTGTGGGAAATGTAGTTTCTAGACAAAGCACCTTTTTTTTGTCCTATTTATTTTTAGACGCTCTCGCGGGCCACATAAAATAATGATCTGGGCCACATTTGGCCCCCGGGCCTTGAGTTTGAGCGAGAAATTCAAGGTTACAGTCTGGTTTGGTGATGATGTCACAAAGGCTGCTGTTCTGGTTAGCATCGGGCGTTTTTGGAACAAAACTGACCTTTTTACGGATGAGGTACGCCTCCAGCGTAAAACAGATAACAGCTAACTCTTTAGCATCGTGTAGCAGCGTCGCTGTGACTCACATATTGTATGCAGAAGTTGCGTATGGTGTAGTCCACCAGGACGGTGAAGTCGTCCACCGCCACCCTCACGTTCCCGTAGGTCCAGCAGCCCTGATCGGGCCAGTACTGGTAACACTTGTCCTGTGGGGGGATAAAACTGATTGAACGCAAACGGAACCCACTCGATACGAGACGCCGCCGGGTGATTATGATACCGACTTAGAGGACTTAATAAGGCATTATAGAGGACTTAATAAGGCATTATAAAGACATTGATTTTTGTGCGTCCACGCGTTGATTTAAATCTTAGCCTGTTCTCCTCTTATTGATCTCCCTCTTTCCTCTCCGTGTGCAACTTTATCTCACGATAAAGACGAGCAATTACCGCTGAGAAAACAGACGTTCAGGGGAGAGATTACAAGAGGGAAGTCCGCAATTTGACCTTCGACCCCAACCAATAAAGTCTGCTTGTCCGTTAATCCCTACAGGGAGTCGGCTGGAGGAGGATGCTGTTGATTCCTCACCTCTTTCCTCTCTTTCAAATTCGTCAGCATGACGATGGTCCCGACTTTCTGCTCCCATATCATCCTCCAGAAATCTGCTGCCGTGTCTTCTTTTGGACCTGTCAGACCAAAAAAAAAACCCGCTGAATTCTTAAAATGTGAGATCAACAACCGATAAACTAACGTGAATCACGACTCGTCACATCTTACCCTGGGCTCCTATGAATTTGTTCTTTTCCGTGAAACCCTGTTGGAACAGACATTAATGGAGAACATCGTTAAAAAGCTCCAGAAATGGACCAGGTGTGGGTTTATTTATGAAAAAAAACATGCATCAGATATTCGGACTCACGTCGATGTAAGACGCGTTCACGTAATCTGAACAGGGATTCCCATCCAGCTGAGTCAGCACCACTCTGGAATGATCATCTGGGGGAGGACACGACAGCGTTGTTCTCAAATTCCTAATTTTTCAGTAATATCGGAACTTTTTTTTGTAAGGGTTACCCCATGACACTTTTTTCCTTCATTTTGTTCAACACCTCACAGTTGAAAATAAAATAAAAAACACTCTAATTCAGAGCACAGACGGTAAAACGGAGTCTGGGTCCTGGCTGGAGTTTCTTCCTCAATGAGGGAGTTTTTTCCCACCTGCTCTGGAAGGTCTTTTAAGGTTTCTCTGTCTGTTAAAGCGCTTCAAAATATAAGATGATGTGATTAAGCGCTATATACATAAAGGCAGATTGACTGATTGATTGATTGATTGATTGATTGATTGATTGATTGATTGATTGATTGGGCTTCCTTCAGAACACAACGTTGACTCACAGGGGAGGATGTTGGGGTATCTGTTCTTCTCCTTGTTGTCGTCCTTGTTGGCCTCCTCGTACGTCCCCTGGGCATTACCCCCCGGCAAAGACTGGGGGGAAAGAACACAGTCATATTCATTAACCCCCCCCCCTGGACTGAAACAGGTCGACTGGCTTTCCTCTGCAGCCCCAAACAGTGGCGCTTCCTCCGTCACGTGGACGTGACTCACACGCTCTGCTTTGACTCGGGATCTCAATCACCATCACAAATAGCAATAGGGTGGGCTATTTCTCACGCCTGTGCATCATGGGTAATGTGACACATGCATCTCCGGTGGTTTTGCACCGGTTTTAAACTTCAAACAGGCGGGGGCGGGGCTTACGTTGTACTCCTCCCTGAAGAGCTTGCCGTCGTCGGCGGAGCGCAGCCTGAACTCCTCCTCCAGGTGGTCCACCGGGATGGGGAGGAAGGTCCTGGAGGCCGAGGAGGATCTGGGTAGAAGGACCACCGTCTGCTGCTCTGTGGGGATGGGAGGGGGGGGGGCAAACGAAGGCTTCAGCATCACCGATGGAGGAATGACGTCAGTTTAATTTAGCTGATTATTCAGGTTTCGTCAAACAGGATTGGGTTGAATTGGATCTGCAAACTGATTCCCAGACAACTCACTAATAAAGGTTGTGAGTATATTTTTCATCGATCGGGCAAGAAGAGAAACCGAGAGCCCAGGGAGAACCCCCACCGCCCCCCGTAGGAAGGGTTCAAACAGGAATCACACACACACATTTTGGGTTAGCGCTCACAAGATAAAGGAAAACAGGGGTTAAATATTGACCGACAGGATGTTAGTAAGACCGTCTACCGCCACCCTGAGTACCTGACCTGGAGGGACAATGGTGTATAACGACTCAGAACTGTATCCGAACTCTAAAACACAAACCACATGACATCACACACAGACAGGAAACACAACGTGGTTACAGACGGCATCAAGTAAAATAGTCTTAACGCAGAAAATCCTTCGAAATATCGCCCTTGAAATGGACTTTTTTTAGCGCGTTTCTACGTCTGTTCGTGACTTTCCTCTCTGTGATAATAAACCCACGCTAGATGACTAACTACTTCCTAAAGAGACATTCTCAGCTCCTCAAGACGTGTCACTTCCTGCAAAAAGTCCACCACCGCTCAGAGACCTGACGCTTCACAGAAGGTGGACCGAAAAAAAGGTGATGATGATGATGAGCTGTCTTCGTCACAACAACCACAGGAAGTCAAATACAACCGCGGTGCAGCTTGTAGGACCCTACACGTCCGACACAGTGTTGGAACCTTACCTTGTTCCTCCAGGATGCCATTTGGGATCTTCTTGTCGACGGTTGTGACGGCCGCTTTTCTCTGGTTTCTTAACCTGCAAAGAAAAAAAAAAAGTCATCATGAAAAAAGGAAGATTCAGGGATTTTAAGGTGAAAAAACGTTCCAATCTGCGCTCAATAAACCCCCTCCAAGGGTGTTTCAGCTGGTTCAGGAAGCTGAAGCTGACCCTACCATCTGAAACTGGAGAAGCTATTCTTTCTCATGAGCTGACGTCTCTGTTCGTCCCTCTCCTCTCGTCTGAGCTGCTCTCCTCTCTCTAAACACCAGAGGGGACTTTTCAGCACGTCCTATCCGGGCCCCGCCTCAAATGACTAAAAAGGAGGAAGTGCTTGTCACCCAGAGCTCTGCCCACCCCCGTCCTTCCCACCCCCACCACCACCCTGAGTCTGGCTTCCAGCCAGTCAAGCGAGGCGAGGCTACCTGAGGAAGTACCAGACGAGCAGCGCGATGATGACCATCAGCAGGGACAGGACCAGCACGGTGGGGAGGACGTGGTGGCTGGGGGACGCCACGTCTTCTACAGGAAGAATGATCAACAAAGGGGGTCAACAAAGAAGCAGGAAGTAGAGGGTAAAGGTCGTAGATATATATATATATGCGTTCGAGTGAAAACCAAGTGTGTGTTCCCTCTTGGACGGATTTAATAACCGGATTCAGACGTGTTTTGTCTGGAGAGATAAGCTCTGCTAAGGGAGGCTCTGCCAGCAGTAACTATCAGCTGTGTTGGGGGAGACGCACAAGGAGCCCCAAATTACTGTCCGGGGCAGCTGGAGTTCACCGTGATCCGGTAATAACAAGACGGCTGCAGAAGAGGCCGTTATCAAGCAGACAATAAACATATCTTAGGGCACATGTGTCAAACTCAAGGCCCCTGGGGGGGGGGGGGCAAATGTGTCCCTACACACCATTTTATGTGGCCCTCAAGAGCATAAAGGGTCAGAGTGTCTAAAAATAAATAGATTAAAAAAAGAAAAGTGTGCTCTGACTAAAAACTACATGTCCCACAATGCAGTAATTAATCCTACTTTAACTTTGACAGAAACGTCTTGAACAAAGTTCAACGTCCTAAATTGTGTTAGATTTATGTTATAACAGAAACATATTTTTTTCTGTGTAACTGTAATGTTTGCAACTTGAATAAGTGATAAATTCAGAGTTACTTAAAATTAAAGAGTAGTTACATTTATGTTACATTACATTGAGTTACATTTACTTACATTTTTTAAGTTACATCTGGCCCTTTGAGGACAGCCGTTATGCTGATGTGGTCCTCAGTGAAAGTGAGTTTGACCCCCCTGTTTTAGGGTTAAATTTCGTCGCTACACCGGATTGTTCATCCTCACATGTCCAAAGCGTGTTTTCTTACCTTGTGTATGGTTCCCACTACTGCTGGAATTGGATGTTGTCGTGGTTGCCACCAGAAACAGAAGTGGAACCATTGTGACTGCGGGAAAACAAGATGAAGACGGATATTAGATTTAGTGTCGGACATGTCTGCGGACTCAGGCCTCTGCACGACGCGGGATAATGTCGCCATTTAAAGAACGCAATCCGCAGATCTGCAGCGTTTATTTGTTCGTGACTGTTGCTTTCAGGAATGTGCACATCGGCGCAAAGTTCACGGACAGCACAATGGAACAACACACTCATATCCTGCTCATTCATTCCAAGCTGTCATGAAGTTGGGCGTGTGTTACCTCACACGACCACATGGGGGCGCAGGAGTCCAGTATATGAAACATAGGGCTGCAAAAATTTCAACCCATTGAGGAAAAAGAAATGACATCCACACATAAAGAAATTAAATTTATCTTCACATTTCTAACAAAATATAATATTTTACAGATATTACTTGTATTTTTAGCACCGAATACCATTATTTTAAGAAGCACAAATCAATGCTGTTGGCTCTTTGAAATCTGTGTTATTATTGTCTCAGCTGTTTTCCCCTCAGCTGTTTCCGGGTATTTCCAGGTTATAACATGTGCAGGCTGTTAGCATGCTACATGCTAAATGTCACACCGCTAACAAAATGCGTGCAAAAAGGCTGAGATCTGAGATGACATTAAAGCCGTGCTAAAGCTAAAATAAACCATCACATCATGGGGAGCAAGAAGCTGAACACCTACAACCCCCCCCCCCCCCCCATGCCTCATGCTCTGCTCCTTGTTAATAACACCCCCCCCTTCCATCAATGTAAAAGTTGGCGTCTGATTTCCAAGCAATCAAGTCAAGCAACCATGAGCTTCACCCTCTTTCACTGCAGGTGTGTGTGGGTATTTTGCTTTGCAGCTGCAGTTGAGAAAAAGAAAGCCGGGGGGGGAGGGGGGGTGGTGGCGCCAAGTGGCTCGTCAATGAAGACACTGTGTCGAGGCCTCCGACGCCGTGCCGCAGTGTCCTGTGATGCGTCCGGGCGGGACGCACCGAGGAATGTGGAGGCGGCGGAGCGGAGACACCGACTGCAGCAGCGGCGACGGAGAAGCAGGAGGGGCAGGTCAATAATTTTTCCTGGAGCGATTAATAAACCCTGACATGCCCCCCCCCCACCCCCACCCCACCCGTTTTTCCTTCATGGGGGGAAGACAGATGAGAGAATCCTAATGAGAAGAGAGGAGGCGGAGAGCTCGACCCCCTTCTCCTCCAGCTCTCCTCCCGTCTTTATCCACCCTCTCTTCAAATGTCAGCCGCTCGGATGAGGGGGGAGGAACTGGCTCTAGTGCGGTACAGTTTGGGACTTTCCACCCCACCAGCCGTATTGAATTTAATGTATGCCGTGTCCGTTTGTTTGTTTGTTTGTTTGTTTGTTTGTGCGATGGCTGAAGCGGGAGCCAGCAGACTGCTCCTCGCCGGCCCTCAGGGCCCGCTTTGATGCTGCTGGAGCATCTTAGTTCTCGCCTCCCTCTCCATCGCCCCCCCGGAGATGTCACGCTGTCACGTTTTAGCCTCCAACCCTCTGCATGGTTCAACTGCTCCTGAGGAGGGGGGGAAACCGCCGCCCGCGCTCCGCGCTTTTTTCCCATCACATCACAGCGGCGGTCTCCTCCGCGACCTCTCCAGCATCCCGGAGGGGATTGCCAACTTCCTCTCCTCTGTCTTCACGCGGAAATGCCGCGAACACGACCATAAACAAGACTTCTTCTCATTTTTCTCTGTATCTAATCTTTATTTCTTAAGCTTGAACCTGCCAACGCCACGCAAGCCACAAATTAGACTCGTTGCCCCGGGTCACGGTCTGGGCAAACAGCGAGCATGAAATTGTGTGTACTCTCATTTGTGCATTGTCCTTTCTCCATTTAGCACTCTGCAGCCAGTCACCAGCCATCAGCCACAATGGAAATGGGTCATGGGAGATGTCAGCTCGGGGGAAGTTCTAAGGAATCCTTATTTTTTGATAGGAGACTATTAGCAAGCGGCCTTGGGGAAGGGTATTGTCCCCACCAGCCAGTCATTTCAATGGTATGCATGTCCCGAGTTACCCAAGCATAAGGTTCACTCTGTCTCAAGGTGGGTCAGTGTCCAATAAGAAGCCTGGGATGAACCGGTTGGAGCAGCTTTATCGTCAATTTAGAATATAAAAAAAAGAATCGTTCCTAATTTAAACCATATACAGGAGGATATTTCACTTACTAACCAGGTTCCATATGATGGACGCTCCAGATGTCCTCTTTACTACATTTCCTTCACAATCCGATTTCAATGAGAGAAATGAAAAAGTTTTTTGTGTGTTTCCTTATTTGTGGGTGAAACTCCAGTCGAATCTCTGAATGTTTGTACTCTACGCCGATGACACCTCCACTTATACTTCAATTCTATGTTCACTAAAGGAGGGTTGCGCACTTAATTTCTAATGTCTTACAGTAACATTTTTGTTGCAAAGGGTTCCTTAAATGATATTTTGATGGAAAATTAAAAGAAACTTATTTTCTGTGGGTTAGGGTTAGGGTTAAGGGGGTTTAGAGGGTCTTTTTTCAGGATTATAAAATCCAAGTTCAAGATTTCAGAAAAAATGTTCCGAGAACTAAAACACAACTGTGATAGTTCCTTTTTTTTATTTTTAAGGTTCCAGTCAATCAAATTATAATTATTCTGTGCTCATTAAACAACACTACCGTTTCTCAGTGTACGGATGCACTGGACTAAACCGTTTTCCAACCGTTTCTTCCTCACAACACAACGCTTATTCTTTTTTTTCTTTTGTTTTTGTGAAACTGATTGTGACCACGCATCACCCTGATAATATTGTGTGACTCATGTCTTTGTATTCACTCATTACAAAATACCTGCACGCCTCACAGTGTGTTTACCCACAGGTGGAGCTACCATTGGTCATATTTCACAGCCAGGGGATAAAAAATACAGCCCTTACCAAAAAAAAAAAAAAAGTCACCAACCAAACCGTCCTGACGTGACATAAAGATACCCCCACAACTCTGGGCTATTGTCTCCCTAATTAGCCCCTGAAGCTCAACCTTCAGAAAGGACGAGCTTGTTACAAGTAGAAGATAAGACCGTCTCCACGCCCGGCACGGCGTTCCCTGGCGCGGCGGCGTCTCGTAGACAGAGCGATGTCAGTTCCGCTGGATGTGGTTTCTCAAGGCACAGAGTCTCTCTGTCTCTTCAAATGCATCAGCTGGGAAATTCGGAAAATGGGCGGTGGGTGTCGGGGGCGATGTGGCAGGGTAAAGCCGGACACAAGGTGCATTGTGTCCTCACAGCAAAAAAAAAAAAAGCTGCCAGACTGTTTATTCTTCAGGCAACAGGTTTTTTTTTTTTTTTAGAACTGAAACATGCAAGGTGCTTTATGAGAGGAAAATCAGCCAGTAACTTACAGCCTGTTCTCTGAACCGTCTTCAAAGCATGTCTGAGACATGTCAGTTCCTCTTCTTGCTGAAACCCAGACCAGACGATCGATAATGTCGCTCATGTGAACGTGAAACTACAGCCAGGAGACTGTTAGCTTATCTCATCACGACTAAGAACAGACGACCGGCTGCATCCAGAAATGAAACTACCAGCAAGTAGAAGGTTTGAGTTGCATATTTAATCCATAAAAAACGGTTTGAAGTTACATCCAGGTTGGATATCCTCACCCTCACAAAGGGCCTGGATTTAAAAAAATCTAGAACAAAAATATCGTCATGATGAAAAATTGATGGATTTTCTCCCATCATGTCCACAGTGAATCATTTTCATCCTTGTTTTCTGACTGGAACAGAGCAGGTTTAGCAAACTTGGGCGAGGTCAGTACCCAGGATTCACAGGGGAAATAAAGCCTGTTACAGGTTCCACATGGCCATTCAGACGGTGTTACAGTGAATCATATTTTTAGGAACCAGTCCACCCCCCCCACACTTCTGACTCACACTTCATTAACAGTTCTAAGAATTTAAAAAGCATGCCGTGCAGATTTGAATTAACAGAGTTCCTGTTCTTCAAAATGTGAGAGAGAGTTGTGACAGGAAGGGCATCCAGCATAAAAAACTCTGCCAAATAAATATGAGCGTTCATCTAAAATTAATAAAAAAGGATGACACCCTGTGGCGACCCCTAAGGGGACAAACCGAAAGGAGGATTTTTATTTTTTTAACTGTTCTTCACAATGTGTCCCCATGGTAACCTGACCTGCAGTACTGTACTGCCACCACGGTGGGTAGAAGGCTGCTAGCATGTGCTAACAGAGGCTATAGGGCGGTGCGGCTTGAGTTCGGTTACATAAAGGAAAAGACGGTACTATTTAGTGCAACTCATTACTTTTGTCACCACTGTAAAGAAACACCTCTGCAGCAGCAACACACACACACACACACACACACACACACACACACACACACACACACACACACACACACACACACCCCATCCCTCTCCCATGGGCCTCGCATTCAGTCATTAATCAATCCCTGCCTCATTCCCAGGGCGCCAGACGCCGTGGCGGTGGTAATGACCTTGGAGACCCGTCGGCTCCATTCTGCAGCGTCAGCCGTCCACACCTATGGGAACCAGAAGAGTGTCTCCCGCGGCAATCTCAACACAACGTGGGAGAAAACACACAAACACACACACACACACACACACACACACACACACACACTTATGAATGCAGGTGTTGTGATTGCATGCAGGACAAAAAAAATCTGTCAAAAACAAGAATAAAGAGAAAAGGCGTTTCCCGAAGACAGGGGTAAAAAATTGCGGTCGGTTGTCAGATTCAGGCTCCAGCTTCCTGTTGGATTGAGATGTGGCTACTGTGTCTGACCCCAGCACTGGAAAGGAGAAGCTTTAGCCGCTGTGTATTAGTTAAGAATAACACCGCGCTAGATGAGAAGCGATTATCGATAATCCACTTAAAACATTCCAGCCATAACTAAAACGTTCGAGAGCGGCTCTGGCTCGGCGCGTGACTTCCAGCCCTCGGTGTTTACACCAACCCAACGCCGCTGTCACATTCTGGTGAGGCATGGCAACCGCCAGCGTAATTGACAGTAAATATTTACCTGTAGCCCGCCGTCTGCACCGGCAAACGCCACATCTGAGCTCGGTCATGGCGTTTTTTCACGTCATCCCCGGCGTTTTAGTCCCTTGTGATCAGATTGTCGCGCCTGCATAAACACACAGCGTGCATACGCTTCAACAACAAATATGCTAACAATTGGCACGCTAAGCTACCGCCTGGGTGCTTGGCATGGAACGCTACACGCATAAGAAGGGCGCCGCAAACACTCCGTGGGAAACACGCCTGCCAGAAATCCGGCCTGCCAGAATCGTACCCCTGGTGGTCCTGGTGGACATTGTTTATGGACGCCTTAGCCTCTTCTAAGCTCCTCGCACCTCTGGAACCCCACAGCATCAGACACATCAGTCTTCCTCCTCGAGCGCCGTCACCTCTGGGATTTACCTCCATCCCACTTTTCAATTATTCAACAGGAGAGCAATTACAGCCTGGAAACGGGAGCCATGGATAGCCGGCGTAATGCACAGCAGCTGGGCTGGAAATGATGGAGAAAACGCGCGGTGACACTTCTCATTATCACCTAGCGTTCTGTGATTACTGGCACTCTGCTATGAACAGGCATTAGCTTGAGAGTCGCCGAGGGAGGGGGGGCGGGGGTAAGAGATAGCATATAAAGGCATCTCTCTATCGTTGAGCTGATATCTATGGCGAATCCACCGCCATCGGGAGGCGGACTGCGAGCTAATGACTTCTCAGGGTATTGAATATGCAGCAGGTTCAACTCGGAGGTCAGTGTGCACTCCTCTCTCTTCGACTTCCTTATAGTCGAAGCTAAATCCGAGCCACAGCGAGCAAAACTGAAGGAAAACGGGACAATCGAGCAGGACTTCTGTCGTCAACGGAATAAAATTCACTCTTGGCAGCGCCGTGATGATGAAAGTTATCATCAGCTTTGGCCGGCGCAAAAGGAATCTGGTTCTCGTAGAAAAAAAACCACACCCCAGGAAAGAAAGAAGGGGAAGGGGGGGGAGGGATTCTGTCATTCCCTGATGGGGTTCAAGAGAAAAAGAGTCACTTAAGTCAAGTAAGGATGATTTATCGACCGATACAACCGGCGCGGGACGATCTGATGCTTGTCGGCGTTTGTATTTCTTGTGTCATACCGATTCCCGACAGACGTCTGAGACAGATTGACGACGGTTTACAAGCAAACGTTGGTTTTCGAACGCTTTAGACATTGAAAAAAATCGGAATTCGACCAAACATATTCGGATTTTTTTGGTCTTAGAAGTCGAACAAAATTTGGAAGTCCAACGCGAAACAAACGGCTTTTTCTCACCGCCAAGCGCGAGAAAAGGCAAGAAAAGTCCAGAGAAAACGTGACGGTAATGTGCTTTTTATTTTAGTTTACTGTATTCACTAATATTTTCACTTAATTTGCGTTCCATTGCCTACGGTACGAGTTACGGTACCATAGACTGACCAAAAGACGACGGTAACTCGTACCTTAGGCTAACCTGATTACGTCCATGGTTTTTTTTTCTGTCTTTCTTTCTCGCGTTTGCTTCTTTTGTATTTCTTTGATATGTTTCATTACTATACAATTTGATATATAAATGACATTATGAATTAACATATTATGTTGAAAAAAAGGTAGTTTTTTAGCGTCTTGGAACGGATTAAGACCATTTACGTTATTTGTAATGGGGAAAAATGTATTTGGAATTCGAACAAATCGATATTCGAACAGCCTTCAGGAACGAATTGCGGTCAGAAACCGAGGTTTGCCTGTATGTCTTTAACGTAAAAGTCGTGCAGAAATGTCAACTATGCTAACGTTAGAAGCCCACGCCGTGAGCCTAGACAGACGATAAATCCCTCCTGGGAGTCTCTTGACGACGGATAAGAGGAGCCAGACTGAACTGTCAAAAACCCTCCGACTGCTGAAGTGTCGAGCTTCATCCACCAGAATATTTTTATCACGACGATGTAGAGAAACAGAAAATAGCTGTTATTTCCAGCGATTATTTCCACAATACTCTTCTGCAGGATCCGCTGCGCCCACGGCACAGTATGAGAAGCACTTTGTTAATTAAAGATTGTGTAACCCTTCTATTCCATAGAATACAGGCCGTTCCGTGAGGCCCCCGGCGCCACAGCGAGCCTTATTGTCCTCCGATCTAAACGCAAATCAGAGAGGACAAACGCACGCAACACGCTGAGGGCACAATTTGCTATTTCTCGGAAACGGAAGCAGGGCATCCAGGCTTCACGCACTTCACGCTGGGGGGAGACCTGCCCCAACAATAAAACGTGTTGACAGACGCACGGGGGCACGACAGGACATCGGAAATGTTGAGGATAATGAGACGACGGAGGTGGTGGCGGCGGCCTGTGGACCTGCAGGTCACGACTGCTGCGGATTCTTATTATTTAAGGTACAAACAGCAGAAGGATTTAAAGTCAAAGGAAAAAATGTCTCTTCTGTTATGGAAACATTTCAAAAGTTCATCTGAAATTCCAGAATTCGCCGACTTGATCTCCGAAAAAGAAACGTCTTGACATTTGCGATGTGCGATCTGGGTCACGCACACACGTAATAAAAGCCGTTGTGTTTGCATACGGAGTGTGTAGGATCACATGCATATGTGTGTGTGTGTGTGTGTGTGTGTGTGTGTGTGTGTGTGTGTGTGTTTCTGCAGTGTAAGCACACGCTGTCCTCCATCTGCTGTTTGATAGCGGCTGTTTCCTTTCCTGTGCAGCCAGCCTTCCTGGGGGGGGGGGTTGGGGGGGGGGGGAACGGGAGCAAGGCTGCCGCACACTGGTGCACAATCAGGGTACGACACTGCACACACACACACACACACACACACACACACACTCGTTCCTCCTTTATCTTTCCTTCCTTCTTGGACTCCTGGCTTTGTTTTCCATTTCTCCGTCTACTGTGTGCTCCCTTTGTCTTTTTTTTTTTTTTATAAAGACGTCATTAAAACAGCTGGGGGGTAGAGGGGCGGGGGGAGGGCGAAAACAAGGGAAGTGTTAAATATGGGAGTCGACAAAAGCCCGGGTGATGATTGGCTCTCGCCGTTAACATCTTAATAATGACATCAGTCCAATGAAATTCCCATTAGCCGGCGTTAATGGCTCCTAATAACGAGAAGTCTGGCGATTAACGTGTGTGTGTGTGTGTGTGTGTGTGTGTGTGTGTGTGTGTGTGTGTGTGTGTGTGTGTGTGTGTGTGTGTTTGACAGAAACAGGCCATCTATCTGGAACAACAGCTTTGGCCATCCCTCCAAAACAAACCTTCCACCTCCATCCGCCTTCACTTTCTTTACATCCTAACACCTAAATACACGTAAAACGTGTATTATTACTATTTATATTATTATTATTACTTCATTATTCTTTTCTCTGCTTAAGTGAAAGTGAAGGAACAGAAAACTGCGTTTACATCGGGTCCCAAACGGATTCAACCTGGTTTCACAGATGCCGACCTCGGTTTTTTTATCGCTACCCGTCCACTTCCTGTTTCTGGATCTTTTTACCAGCTGACACAAACTGGAACCCCCCCCCCCCCCCCCCCCCCGACTCCAGATTGAGGAAGTGACTGCATGGCCTCGACACGCCAGGAACACGCTATAAAACCGTATAGGAAGAAAATAAAAAGCCCAAAAAAACAAAAACAAACGGTGAACTCAGTTACCTGGATGAGAGTAGATTCAGTGTATGAACATCATAGCAGGTCACATGGTTCTATCAGAGGCCCGTCGGCACGTCGTCGCCGCCGTCTTCATCAGAAGTTGGACGCCTCGGTCCCTGGATGCCGACGGGTTCCGGGTGTCGCGTGTCGCTGCTCACCGCCTTCAGTTTGACAGAAAGAAAGAAGTTAAGGAAACACGTTAAGCAATCGATGACACCGTCTTTGGCAAGAAGCGAGTTCAGGTCAGAGGTCAACTTCCCTCCCTGAGGAGGTGGTGTGAAGTAAGACACGACAGACAAGCTCGTCTCTCGTGATGAAGACCTGCAGCCTGCAGGGAAATGCAAAGGAGGAACTTTCCTGATCTGCAAAGGAAGGGTCCGGCAGCGTCTTTTTAGATTCCACGTAAAAACAAAGAGATAAAAACGACTCTCCCGATTTCCAAATCTACCGATCGACCAGACTCTTTCAGGGTATTTGCGTGAGAAGCTGTGTGCCGAAGCTGCAGCAGGGAGTCAAGTTGGCGCCAGCTAATATATTATCCCACAGGAGGCCCCGAGATGAGGGTGTTGGAGAAGAAAAAGGACAAGTGGCGCGATTTATCTACCTGGGAACGCTGAGCCGCCAAAGAATCTGGAGTTTTTGTGTTCACTCGGTTTTTTTTTTTGCTCTCGACTGTCGTGTGAAAACGCTCACAAATCTTTTCTCCGTTGTCGCAACTTTGACATTTTTGCAAATACAAGGTTTGTACCTGCCATGCCTAGTGGTTGCTATGGTGACGTTCCGATCTAGCCGAGCGGATGAGGAGGGGGGAGGGGGGGAGCGTTAAAGGATGGGGATTTGTTCACAGACCTCCCACCGCTCCAGCTTGTTGCTTTGAGGACCCCCACGAACAGAAAAAAAAGATGTCGTTGGCCCACGAGGAGAAGTCGGAGTCGCTATCGGCTTCCGGCGATAACGACAAAGTCTCCATGGAAAAGGTCAAAGCGCCCCCAACAGGTCGGAAGAGAAATCTCAAAAGGTCACGGATGAAAAGGAAATCAGATCAAATTAGTTTATTGTGCTCGGATATTTGTACACGATCAGGCCTGTAATTATTCAATAAGGATTACTGTCGTGTGTGTGTGTGTGTGTGTGTGTGTGTGTGTGATAGAAATTATTGAGTTGTGCTGGAATAGAGCAGCAGCATCAAAAAGAGACGCTCCATTGTGATTCTTGACGCTTAAAATGGACCAAATCAGCCCCAAGATGGAGAGTTATAATAAACATCTCTGCAGGAAACGGTTGCATGTTTCTGGACGCAGAAACACTCCACTTCCACACACACACACACACACACACACACACACTGGTTGCATCCTGGCATTCAGGTCTGCTGAGCGCCGTGGAGAAGCTCTAATGCTAAGCTAATCCTGATAATATCCCGTGGCGATTCGAGGTTATAATCAAATATCTGTAAATTTCCCCGGAGGAGCCGGATGGTTTCCAGACAGATGGTGGACGTGATCGTCTCCGTCAGTGGGTTCATTCATTTAGTGGGCAGATAAACGCCAACCCTGATTTAATACTCACCTGTGGCTGCCTCGGATCAATAACCAATAGAGCGACGGCAGAGAGTGATTAGATCAGCCTCTGCAATTGAGAGTCTATTGAGAAGAAGTGGTTTAAAAATACATTTAGAAGCTTTTATCAGCTTCATCGTTCACATTAACACCATTATGGTTTAGAGTGTGGTTTGTTCAGACACACCGTTCCAACAGATGATGGTGATCAGTGGTTATCTATAGCGATCAATGGTCATTTATGGTGATCAGTGGTCATCTATGGTGATCAATGGTCATCTATAGTGATCAATAGTCATCTATGGTTATTGATGGTCATCTATGTTCATCAATAGTCATCTATGTTCATCAATGGTCATCTATCGTGATCAAAGATCATCTATGTTCATCAATGGTCATCTATCGTG
>NC_090796.1:12080000-12112500 GCF_040054535.1 Antennarius striatus | reverse complement strand
GCATGGCAGGATACAATGTCCCTCATCCGTTTGCATTCTGTTCTCAATCAGATTGCTTATGTCCAAAATTAAACCAGGCCGCTCCCTGGAATGTGGCTTCATGGGTGCACTGGAGCTTAACACAAACAGGTCAACACCACGAACAGCCTCTCTCATCTCAAACATGTTTGGATCTCATTCACGTGATGCATCAAGATTGCTCAGTTTGCGAAGGACAGACACTACGATTATGCAATTTTTACAGAAAGTGAGCTAAATGAAAATGATTTGCCGGAGCAGCTCACAGCTTTTGAACTCCGGTATCTCCGTTTGAGATGCCAGAGTTGACGTAGCTTCAGGTGACCTTTTATGCAATTTTTAGAATCTCACAATAAGGTGAAAGTGTCTCACATAGCAGCTGTAGAGTTGTGTGTGAAAGTTGACAGATTATAAATCTCTCTCTCATGCTGTTCACACTTTATGTATGTGCAAACAAGTGCAATGCCATGGATATTTTTGAGGAGAGAAATGTAACCTTAATTTGGCACATCTTCAAGTCTTTCTTTTTTTTGCACAGGTGATAAAATTCATTTCAGTCAGTATTGTCAGTTGCATAGGTGCAACCCAACAAGAACAGATCAGCCCTCTCTTCAGCAGAGTATAACTTGCTTTGTGTCATTCTCATTTTAAAATGTGGTAAGTGACTAATATTAATTACAGAAACTTACTAATTTTAAGCTGAATGAAGTACTTCGTTTTAGAAGCATATTTCTCCTGAACGTTGAACTCAAGTATGTGCAGCCTTCCAAAACTTATATCCAAACAAAATCAAAGCCTGTGATGTCATAATGGGCTCCCTGAAGCTGTGTTAGTGAATGTCAGATTTGAACACTAAGACAATCAAATTCAGTTTTATCAAATGCTATTGTGCAGTTGTTGTCAAAGCAGTAGAGGCATATCTCTCACCACTAATCAGCAATGGTAAAGCATCCTTTAGATAAAATAGCTGATCCATATAATGATCCGGGCCACCGGAATGATTCATTCCTAAGGCCACACCTTTCGTCTCCAAAGGATTTCATCAAAATCAGTTTATAACTTCTTTGGGTAACGCCAGCAAAAATATTTCTTTCTTGGGAGAGGAAACAAGAAGGTCACTCGGAGAACATGTACTTCACACTTGCTTATCTTTTGTCCTGGCAAAGATATTTTTTGACCAAAAAAAGGTTAAAAGTATTGCTGGGAAAAAAGGAGAAACTGTCATTTTTCCAGGAAAATCAGCCAACACACTGCAAAAGACTGTAATTTTTCAACTTAAAATAATCAATAACTTTTTTAACTCGTATATGGAATGAGAATACTAAATTAAAATGTAAATCGGACACTTAAGCTCATAGACATTAAACAGAATTGCTGCGACGTTGCCTCACTGGTGGAGGTTTTTAATCCGTACTGTATGGGAAATTTTTGTCAGGACATTGAGAGTTTGGTCGAGATTGTATGTGTGTGTGTGTTTGTGTGTGTGTGTGTGTGTGTGTGTGTGTGTGTGTGTGTGTGTGTGTGTGTGTGTGTGCGTGCGTGTGTGTGTGCGCTGTCTGTGTGCATGCAGCCACAGGCAGCTGTGAAAACATCACCTCTGCTGCTGCTGGATGATGAAGGAGAAGCTGTGTGCTAAACCTGAAGATGCATACATGTGAACAAACTGGGCCAAAAACTGCAGAGCGGCATGTCCAACGTCTGTGAAAGATGATGTCCTGTTAGTGTTTGCTTAGCTACTTGTGTGATCATTGATATGTAACTGATTCAGGGTGAACATCTTGTTTCGAAGCTGAGAAATAAATACCCCATTCATTGCCTTATTCCATTCCTTGGTTCCACTAGTGCTTTTCAATTTATTTCACAAAATCAATTCAATTAAAGAAACCCAAGATATTTAAAAGGTTAATTTTCTTTCATGAGAAATTCTTTGAATTAATATAAGCCTTCTAACAATAAAAGGGAAAATAATCCTCTCGCCAATCAAAACGGAGCACCAACTTCCGAAATTGATCTCATTGCGGACTCCAGCATCCTGCCATCAGTTGCGTTACATTTTCAAAACTGCTCTCGTAATTGGATAGATGCTGAACAAAACACAAGCTGCTGAGACATAGTTTGGCTCCATTACAGTGCGGTCTCTTTATGACAGAGCATTCACAAAGTACGTTATTTTTTACAAGGGTTTTAAACATGTGTCTGCCATGTAATTCTGTATCTATGGCTAAATGTCTCAGTGGGCAGTTTTAAACACTTTCCGTGACTGCACATCTTACAGGCCAAGAAACATTTGCAGGAAGACTAAAGCAAGAACAGTGCTTAAGCAGTGTTTTGCACGGCCATCGTGCGCCAACACACCCTCACCAATACGGATATAGAAATTCTGAGCTGTAGCAGGTTTTGTCCTCTGTTGAAATGGTAATGCACGCTGCAGTTAGACAAAATAAAGCTGCTCCAATAGATTGTGCTCAAAAACTGTCATGCTACTTAACTGAAATTCCAAACGGGATGATAAAGCATTTGATAACATGTGGCTTTCAAGGGAATACAGGATCTAAGCCGACCCTGGAATTGATACAACCTGATAGAACTCCAAGTCTGGCAGTGGTAAGGAGATATAAATATGTGGAAAATGGAAAAATAAAACACTGTACATTCTCACAGATGTGTGTGTGGGGGTATGTATGCATAAGAGTACACAGTAGAGAAAGACAGAATGAGATAGAGGTTGTACATGCACGCAAGGACATCTGGATCTGATCAGTTTTTCCCACTGAGCTGTCTGGTTGTGTGGTCATCCAGTGTGTGTGGTAGTGCACCACAGAGGAGCCTAATGTGTTCATAGAAGTGCTGTGACATAAGGACGCCTGCAAGCTGTCCATTCGTATGGCTCCATGGGGAGTGTTGGTTGTATAAGCATCCTGAAACAAACACGTCGGTCAACGCTTTGTCAGAACAACACTAGGTGAAAAGAAGACAGGAGTGATGCAACATTTTCAGAAGCAATGACTGGTGTTTGTTCTACACACAGAAAAATAAGACAGTCAGGGGAAATGTATTATTTGTGGGCAAAGTAGCTGTCCGATGTGTTGAACCGGAGAGTAAAATCAAATTCAAAAATTCACTGCTGTAATTAGCAGCACATGTAAGCAGACACTGGAATGCCAGCAACGGTCAAGTTATCTGTTTTAAAATCTTTATTTTTAAAGATGGTAGCAATGCGCCTTGGCTTGCTCATACAAATTTATAAAAGTAGAGGACACCAGACACGTAAACCGGCTTGCTGGCCTCTCCACGATGTACATCTGCATGCCTGGATGTGCGTGTGATTTTCTCTAAGTGGCTGTTGTATTTCATTTTTCAATATTTATTTGTCCCATCTGTGGCCTTTGAGGTCCGGCTGTTGTCCACCGGAGCTACAGATGTATGCTAACTAGTAGCAGAGCTCTCTTTCTCTATCCCTCTAGAGGGGTTTGGCCGAAGCCGCCCACCAAACATAACCACCCTACCAGAGGAGTGCATCACCCCTGTTTGGAAAGAATGAACGCATTGCTTCCTAATACGTTCCCAATGGGTGCAGGTATTTGTCAGTGATCCTGAGTAAAATTAGATCTTAAACTAGGCCACATTTCTCTGTAGACAAATATTCTCTTATAACCTCTGCATAGTATAAATGTACTGTATGTTATGCATTTATAGCACTTGGTAAATAGCTGATTTGATTATGAGATCACATAATCGAAAAAAGACACACACAAAAAATCAATGAAAAAGACATTTCCCATCAAGCTGAAAAATGGCCTGACAAACTTTTCCTGCTCATGACATTGTGGAATTTAATGTCTTTTCTCTTTAAAGGGTTTGATCCAGACTACTGGCCTCTATTGCAATGAGGTCAGCACTGTTTGTTCCTTTAACAGCTAGTGACCTGACTTTGTAGTCCATCTGATTAGAGCCCAGCTGAGATATGACAGCAGGTTCCAGCTAGAAGACATCAGGACCACTCTGAATCCCCTTAAAAACATGCCATTTAATTATTTTTGTAAGTGTAAGTGAACAACTGAGTGGAAACTATGCAGATTCCAGCCTGCCTCTGCAGGGCGGCGGGAATGTTATCTTGTGGCACAGCAGTGAGTAGGAGACATGTAGATATTAGAGGTTTAGTTTAGCGTATTACACTACATACCTTCACTGTCCAGTTCTGACCTGTTTTAACCAGACCATTTATGTGTCTCTACATTCATTCATCATATACAGGTATGTTATATTAAGTAGTCTCTTCAGGGGACAAGAATGAGCTCCAAATGTCCTTCAGCATCGCATCGATCGATGACTCTCATTTCCTCAAACAAACAACAATGTTACAGCATCACTATGCACATGAAATTGTTTTCATTCTACTAATAGTTTCTGAGAATGAGAGGGCAGATTCTGCACATCAGAAATAAAAGAGATTTGCTCCAATGCAGAACTACACCCAAGAAGTGAGTTTTGGAAGCCAAAATTCTGAAAAGTTATAACTCATCCATGTTGGGCAACCTGCCATCTTGTCAACATCGTGAGATCTTCATCACCTGCCTGACATTATTGCAATTTAGACACATTTTCATTATCTATTATACTATGATTATTTTTGTTATTTGAACCATAATTTTTTAATCACTTGATTCATACCAAACAGAAACAGAATTATATTGTTTCCGGTTTTACATTCCACCCATGAACTGACGTTCCTGAACAGGTGAGAACAACAACAACAACAAAAAGTTCCCGAACCGGTTAATAACGTTCCTTGTAAACATAAGTAAGTAGGTAGCTGTAGGACATTTAAATTGACAATTAAAACACTTAGTTTACATACTATAAATATGTCCCTACGGTAAACAGGACAACAGTTACGGAAGAGATGATGGAGAATCAGAGGAAGATAGAGAAGCTGCAAGCAAGCTTGTAGCGCAACAACGTTCTTAATGTCAGCTTAAAGTGTGTTAGGTGATAAATAAACCCTTAACTTAAAATGCGCTTTACAGGAATCAAAGCCACTGCGTAATGACTGCACAGTCTTTACTTGGGGCGTGCCCCAAACTACTGAACTATCTGAACCTCCGTCTGGTCAACTCAACATGTTCACCTCTTACATCACTAAAAGTGTCTGGCCCATCCATCATCCTGTGTGCTTTTTTTTGTGCTACTCCCTTTTCCAAAATCCTTTCTCCTCTCCCGCTTTCCTTCATCCTCCCTTCCTCACCTCAGTATCTCCACCGCACACTCTGTCCCCGTCAGCCTCTCATTATTTTAACCCACCAGAATGTGGAGCAGGTCCACTTCATGAGAACAGAAAACCACACATTTTGTTTCCCCCTGGACAGCAACCAGCCCCAAGGGCTGTTTCAGTACGTTAACTTGCTGCCAGGCAGGAGGCCTAGAGGAAGACCAAAGAGGAGGTTTATGGATGTAGTGAAAGAGGACATGAAGGTAGTTGGTTTTAGAGAAGAGGATGCACTAGACATGATTAGATGGAGGAAACTGATTCACTGTGGCAACCCCTGCGTCTCCCTTCTGAACAAACTGACATTTTGTAAGAAGAATGGAAAGACCAATCAAGATTTAATGAATGAAACCAAGCAATATGTTATGGATTTTTACTCATATTGATACAAATATAAGGAAATTGGTCAGACCTTTCCAGATCTCACTGTCATTGCCCACGTGAACGTTGAAGTCCCCAAGGAGAACAATGGAGTCCACAGTCGGAGCACTATTCAATACCCCTCCCAGGGACTCAAAAAAGGCTGGGTATTCTACACTGCTGTTTGGCCTGTAGGCCGAAACAACAGTGAGACACCTGTCCCTAACCCAATGGTGCAGGGACGCGAACCTCTCATTCACTGGGGTGAACTCCAACATATGACGGCTGAGCTGTGGGGCGATAAGTAAGCTCACACCAGCACACCACCTCTCACCTTGGGCAACTCCAGAAAAGTGGAGAGTCCAGCCCCTCTCAAGGGTTTGAGTTCCAGAGCCCAAGCTGTGGTTGGAGGTGAGTCCGACTATATCTAGTCGGTACCTCTTAACCTCCGTCACAACCTCTGCTCCTTTCCCCCCAGCAAGGTGACATTCCGTGTCCCTGGAGCTGGGGATTGGGTTGAGTCCTACGCTGATGACTGTGACTCAATCCACACTGTACCTGTCCCCTACGGTTTCCTCAGTGGGTGGTGAGTCCACCAGAGGTTGGGTCCACATCATCCTTTTGGGCAGGGGCCCGGCCACCAGGCACTCGCATACAGGCCCCAACCCTGGGCATGGCTCCAGGGTGGAGTCCCAGTTGCGCCATACTGGGCAAAGTCACGGTCCTTGATATTTTTCTTGCCATAAGGGTTTTGTTACTGCTCTTAATCTGGCCCGACACCCAGGACCTGTTTGCCAAGGGAGATCTGAGCAGGAGCATAAAGCCCCTGACAACATAGCCCCTGGGATCAATCGGGCACTCAAACTCCCCCACCACGATAAGGTGGTAGTTCTTGGGGTTCTGTTCATAATCTTTATGGACAGAATTTCTAGGCGCAGCCAGGATCCGGAGGGAGTCCGGTTTAGGGACCAAACAATTTCATCTCTGCTTTTTGCAGACAATGTCGTCCTGTTGGCCTCATCAACCTGAACCTTCAGCATGCACTGGAACAGTTTGAGCTGAGTGTGACTGAGTGGGATGAGGAACAGCACCTCTAAATCCGAGGCTATGGTTCTCAACCGGAAAAGGGCAGTGTACCCTCTTCAGGTCGGTGGAGAGTCTTTTTTCCCAAGTGGAAGAGTTTAAATATCTAGGGGTCTTGTTCACGAGTGAGGGAAGGATGGAATGCGAGATTGACAGACGGATCGGTGCAGCTTCTGCAGTGATGCAGTCGCTGTATAGGTCTGTCGTAGTGGAGAAGCTGAGTCGCAAGACGAAGCTCTTGATTTACCGGTCAATCTACAATCCTACTCTCACCTGTGGTCATGCGCTTTCGGTTATGAAGGAAAGACAAGATTGCAGATACAAGCAGCTGAACTGAGTTTCCTCCATAGAGTGGCTGGGCACACCCTTAGAGATGGGGTGAGGAGCTCAGTCACCACGGAGGAGCTCGGAGTAGAGCCCCTGCTCCTCCATCTCGAGCAGAGCCAGCTGAGGTGGCTCAGGCATCTGTTCCGGATGCCTCCTGGACTCCTCCCTAGGGAGGTGTTCCAGGCATGTCCTACTGGGAGGAGACCTCGGGGAAGACCTAGGAAACGTTGGAGGGACTATGTCTCTCGGCTGGTCTGGAAACACCTCAGGATCCCCCCTGGAGGAGCTGAAAGAGGTGTCTGGGGAGAGGGAAGTATGGGCATCCCTCCTGAGACTGTTGCGACCGCGACCTGGCCCCGGATAAGCGGTTGAAGATGGATGGATGGTCAGACCTTAGAGGTTTGGTGACATCCAGGTTAAACGTCTTCTCTTCCTCTACATGCAATTACCACTTTAGTGATAAAGATGATAAGGACTGCCAGGATTATTTTAGGTTTAACAAGAACCTTGCTGGGGTATTAGGCTGCTATTATGTCTTTTGATAACTCTGCACTTAAGCTTATTTTTGTTTTCTGCTTGAAACGTATCATCATATTTCAAAGGTTGAAGGGCAAGCTTGAAATGTCAGAAGTTATTTCAAAGTTTCACACAAAACATTAGGGATGAAAAACGTGACAAAAATGTAACTCCTACCATGGAGGCCCCACCACAATTAATTTGACTTATACATAATTAATGTAAAGTGACTCAAATATATCAGAAGAATTCAGAATAACCTCCTCTTCACCATCCAGTCACTGCAGATGCACCAAAGCAATTTTATTTGTCTCAGCCAGGGTCATCCGCCAACACCACCATGAGCAATCCAATCTAATATTGTCACAAGACTAATTATCGCACATCTTTGGTTGTAGTGAACCGTCATCTCCCCCCGACCTGTATAAAAATTGTATCTTTACCATTTTATTGAAGAATAGTCCATTTAATTTATAAAAATGTTCTTTAATTGAAGGGAAAACAAAAATGCCCAAGGACTGGAAAATCATAATAAAAGGAGAGTTTAGATATAGGTATTATTATAGATTAATTTCATAACCACTAAAGCTAATAGGTAAATTCATAAACTTATTTCATTACAACTTATTGTTTTTCTGAAGTAACATAATTAACCTACTGTTATTGTGTAAACTGTTCCACTTATGGTATCATTAGTAACATATGTCCACTTTGGTGAGAAGTGTCTCCTCTTCTCTTATGACCTACTCTCATGTTCCAAAGTAATTTCGAATGCATATTTGTTGATGGTTGTGTGGTTAGGAAGCATTGAGGGTTAACACTATTGCTAAATTAGGACTTCGAATTCAGCTTATCTGTCTCTCAAATATTTATCTGTCCTTCTCTCACATCATCATACAATACAGGTCACTTGCAAGTTCCTTCCAATACACCTGACGTCCTTCCCTTGAACCTTTAATAGTAGAATATACCTACAGAGCCACTTCTCATGTCACATGTTCTAAAAATATGTGCTTTTGGAGTTTCTAATTGTTTTTCATATGTCAATGAAACCAGTCTTTGTAGACCATATGAATAAGCAGACAACTTTTCATTATTCAGTTGGTGTGCTTTTATTTGCCTTGTGACTACATCAAAAAGGTATTTGCTGTTCAGCTCTGTCCATGCCAAGAAATACATAACAACGCATAAAGGGAGAAGGAAGCTCAAATGGCTTTTAAAAAGAATAAAAAGGTTGTATCAATTTCCCCAAAAATACATCAAGTCGAATGGGCAGGCAGAGCTCACACTTTAAGGAGTTTCTGGCTCATATAAAAAGGGATATGTTTTTCCATGTCATGTCTCATTTGCTTGTTCAACAATCAACCCAACTGGGCCAAATAATTGAGTCCAGCTTTGAGTGTGTGAGTGAAAAAGAGAAAGCAGAATTGATTTATACACTGAAACATCTATAATCATTGAATAGTCGCAATAAAGCTTGAACAGAAGGCAATGATTCGATTAAAATGCACCCTTACTCAGAATTACTCCACAAACTAATGCGTCTGAGGCCTAATAAGAAACATAACTAAATATGCTCTTTATAATGAGATGAACACTTAGTTCTTGCCTGAAGCATTATTCTGCTTTGTTCTGGTAGAAAAGATTTACTATTTGGTTGTTAATTCAAAGTCATAACTATAAATTCCTCAAGTGGACAGGACAGCAACAGTGAACTCTACTCTGCCTTTACCGCTAAAGCTACAGATCATTGCAAGAAGAACTGGAAGACCCTCGGAATCAATTCCTGACTGTTCTGCACTTTACATCTCATAAAGTTAATAAAAGGAAAGTTGAGATCATAAACAAAACTATGACCAAAGTGCTGGAAATTTAATCATTGTGAATTTCTTTTTTCACCTTCTTCGACATTGTGAGATCAGACATTTTTCTATATTTTCTTTTTTTATAATACATGAATGTTTAAAAAATAGTTTGTGTATTATATGGGGCAGATATAAAGAAAAAAATGAATTCACCAAATATACATATTTGTCTTTTACAACTCCAGTAACGTGTCATCTTTGGAAAAATATTGTAATAATAATTTCACCATTAGTTTTGACAATTGGGAGATCAAAGACGAAATATGATGGTCATGATACCAACTAGGGAGGCACGGTGGTGCAGTAGTTAGCGCTGTCGCCTCACAACATGGCGGTTCTGTATTCAAGTCCCGCTCTGTGCGGAGTTTCCATGTTCTCCCCGTGTCTGCTTGGGTTCTCTCCGGGTTCTCCGGCTTCCTCCCACCTCCAAAAGCATGCGTTTCAGGTTGATTGGCCGGTCCCAAATTGCCCGTAGGAGTGAGTGAGCATGATTGTCTGTCTTTGTGTGTGGCTCCGCGGTGCACTGGCGTCGTGCCTGCAGTGTCCCCCGCATCACACCCTAGAGAGATAGGCTCAGCTATGGCGGATAAAGTGGCAGAAAATGAATGAATGACTGAATGATACCAAGTATGTTACTTTGTCTCTTATTTCAGTGTAATTTGTTTATATTTCTCAAATTGGATTTTAGGGATCCTGGTCCTCCTACTTCCAGTCACAAGCACCTTTTACCCCGGTGCGACCAGAGAACTGAACACAGCACTCTGACAGTAGATGTCAAAATGCTGTTGGAGTGTTTCCAATCATGTCCACTGTGCAATGTGTTTGTTTCCATTGCTGCTATCGAGCTTTCTGCTGCACATTTTTATTGGCTCCTTTTAAATACATTTCTATAATTTACTGCTACGGTATTTTTATTATTTATTAATCTGTTTTGCACCACCGCAGTTGTCTTTAAAATTTCATTGTACACTGTGTATGACAATAAAAGCATTCTTTTTCTATTCAATTCAATTCAATTCAATTCTATTCTATTCTATTCTATTCTATTCTATTCTATTCTATTCTATTCTATTCTATAACAATTAATAACAATGTTGATTACATCAAAGAAGTTTTGATTGTCAGAATTTTGTTGTCAGAATGCCTTTGGTATTTCTAGGAAGATCAGGTCGATTGGGATTCAAGGCCGTCTGCCCGTCAGTAACATATACCATCCCTTTGGGGTCAAGACACTGGTGTGGACCCCAAAGGAGTGGTGTAAATATTGTCATCATTGTTGAAATGATGAAGTTGGAGGTGGAGGTTGTATAAAACAGTGGCATGAAAGAATGAGAGGATGGTAGAGTCAAACGTAAAAGACACCAGCTGGGCTGCTGTGCTGTTGGGTAACAGCTAATAAACAGCACAGCATGAGAAAATAAAGTATAGATAAAGTGAGCTGAGGTTTAGTCTTCCTGACTGAACTTAGATTAAAGATTTGTTTTCTGTGTACTTTCTTACTGTTAATAAGAAAGTATTAACAGTAATAATCTTCAGTTTTCAAAAAATTAAAAACACATATGTTTTTGTGACGTGTGTGTAAAAAAGATCTGAAATTCTGTGCTCACAAAAACACATGTGTCTTTGGATGCTAATAAGTCACACAGTGGGAGTTGTAATGACAAGGTCTGACAGAAGGGCAAAATGTGTATGAATGGGTTACCAAAGCGCGTTTGCCAAAGAGCTCACTGAACCGCTAAAATCCCTCATTAAAGTCTTTGCAGTCAGCTTTGAGGTGTTACTTATACACACATTCTTAACTTGTCTCCTTTTATAAAGGCTAATAAGCACATTAAATAGGAGTACTCATTTGGAACATTGTGTAACATGAATAAATATTGTGCAAGCAGAGACTGGATAATGTGTGGATGATGTGTTGGAACTGATTGAGCAAATGTGGGAAAATATCATGGAAAATATTAGCAAATCGGAAAATGTTACAGGTACTTGGAATAGGAGAGATATTATAACAATATAATGCCTTCTGACCTTGTGATGACAAATCTTCCAGAAAAACATGAAATCTCACCCTTTGCTCTCTCGTTTGCTCATTCAGACAAGCACACAAACATACACGCACGCACACACACACACACACACGCACACGCACACGCACACGCACACACACACACACACACACACACACACACACGTACCTACACACCAGTGCGTGGTGAGGATTATTTCACTAATGAGTTGGTTTGGCTGCAGTTGAGTTATGGGCATGAGAGCATGGTGGGACCTCGCTCCAGAGCAGCCTGAGAGAGTGTACTGAGTGCAACTAACACCACAGGCTGCCAATGTCCTCGACTGACTGATTTATCAGTCGCTGTGTTACTGGTGACAGACGTGACACACTTTTGTGGATGGGTGTCGTGACATGACCATAAACCTTTTGCAGTAAATATCCATCCTTTACACGAAGTCATCGGGAAATTTCTAAATTAGAATGCTTCACCAAAGATTGCATTTTAAAAAAAAAATCTGTATGCATCACTTTCTTCACTACAATTGCAGGAGCTGAGAAATATTGCTTATCAAATAAGATATATTGCTCTGACCTGAAGTCAAAGTTTGCTTCCTGATAAAAATATTTTTTTCTGCACTATGATATTTTTTTGTTGCCTGTGTCAATGTCTACTGGAAATGTAACTGTGAATATGTGTGTCGCTTCATTATCTTATCATACTGCATGATCAAAAGGCCCCATTGGACAGTTAGAGAGATGCAGAACAAGAGACACAGAGAGAGAACAAGTAGAGGTAGACTAAAGCGGGCAGTGAGTAATTACCTACAGCTGCTGTGCTTAGTTTGAGAGGTATAAATCTGTAACCACATCAGAAATTATCCATAAAATTTACAGCTTAGGAAAACCATGTGTGTGGCTCTTTAGCACTCCTTAACCTACACAGCTATATTCAATGTCACACTGGAAAAGTCCTATGAGCAGTCACAAATTTTCTGAGACGACAGTACACAGCGACATACCTGTATGTCATATCAATATTCGAAGGAACAAAAGAGGGATCTTGTTACCATAACTTAATGTAACCTCAAATATGCTCCAAAACAGGTAAATAGACTAGTGGAAAAAGCAAAGCTCTGAGCAGAAAATCAATCACTTTAATGAGTCGATGTGACTTTAAGGAGTTATGAGGACTGGGCAGAAAATGGCCTCACAAAAAAACACACAACACACACAAATATATAAATGACAAGCCAAAGACTGTAAAACAGAGAGCAAGAACTAACTTTCTCACCAGGAATGGAACCATTCACACATCTGAGATCAATTAATTTGTCTGACTGTTCATTAACTTCTCAATGAACTGAAAAGGTACATGCAGCGTTGAACTACTGCATTGTGAGAGGATGTCTGGATGTACAAATGGATAACACAGTGAGAGCATCTTGGAGAAATAATATTGTAAAGTTTGATTCTCTAACATTGTTCTCAGTATGAAACATGTATCTGTCTTAGATGTAAAAGTGTGAAACACAAACCACTGACTGCGTATAGTCCCCTTCCTTTAGAAAACACCACCACCATCTCTTTTGAACTTGTGTTTTAAGGAACAAATCTTTATTAAATTAGCAGAAAATCATGAAATCACAAATAAATATGGCTTAATGCAGCAAAGATAACTTGGATTACAAGTCAGTGATTCAACTTAAAGTCAGTTGTAAAATGACACCATATTACCAAATTAAATGTAGGGTTTAGTGTTAATTCAGCTAGCTGTTATATATAGTAAACTAAACAAACAGTTCAATCATTCCATAGGAATTATCATGTATCATGTTCAGTGGGTTTAAGGTAAATGCATGGGAGAGTCCTACATTTGGGGTTGCATCTGTCCCCAGGATGATCCCAGTGAAAGCATTAAATGGCGTCAGTTGACAGGAGGAGGTAATAAAGCTGTTTATTGTCACAGGTGGGGCAGTGTGTGATGCTATTGAGGTTGTGGGCCCAGCTGGTGGAACCAGCAGAGTTTAGATTGGAGTCCCATCCAGACCATGCCTGAGGGTCCTCTCCATGATCAAGTGGAGATGTTTACATGCAAATGCAGTTCTGATCCTGTAATCCTTTCAAAAAATAAGACCTTGTTTGGCTTTCCAGCAGCCTCGTAAAAATCTATCCACTGTTCATTCAATAAAAGTCTTCCAACACCTCCCCAATTAGAGTAATCAATGTAAAAATGAGTGCATACATTAATAGGTAGACTTTAGATAATTTTACACATTTAATATGCCCAGAATTATTTAGAAGGTGTAATGGTAGAGGAAAAGTCAAAGAACCCTGAAATTCATTGGATTTCTTTGGGGAGCATAAATTTTTGATTAGTGCATTATTACAGCAAATTTAGGAGCTATTATTTTATTATTATTATCCATTCCTGCAATTGCAGTGTGTCCTTGCGCAAGATGCAGAACCAGAAATTGGTTTGTGAGTGGGTGAAGACTCAGTGAATAGACAGGCTTGACTTTTTTTTAGTTACTTGAAAAGAACCATTGGCAACAGCACTAGCTACTGCAGTCCTGTAACAGTCACTTATTTACTCTTAGTTATAATCACCAGTGGAAGACATGTAATTAAAAAGTCAGCATGGACTCTGACTCCAAACCTACCCCAATCCAACAGAAATTATGGTTCTATTATACTTAATTATGTTTGGGGATCACATGGGTGTGATCTCAAAGGCCAGAGTGTCCTTTCGACTTTTCCCTTCAGGGATCGCCACAGCGAATCAGTTGCCTCCATCTAACCCTGTCTGTTGCATTCTTTTCTCTCACACCAACTACCTTCATGTCTTCTTTCACGACATCCATAAACCTCCTCTTTGGTCTTCCTCTAGGCCTCCTGCCTGGCAGTTCAAAACTCAGCATCCTTCGATCAATATATTCACTATCTCTCCTCTGGACATGTCCAAACCATCGCAGTCTCACCACAGTTTTGTACACCTTTCCTTTCATTTCAGCGGAAACTCTTCTGTCACACATCACACCTGACACTTTCCTCCACCCGTTCCATCCTGCCTATACAAGCTTCTTCACCTCTTTTCCACACTCTCCATTGCTCTGGACTGTTGACCCTAAGTACTTAAAATCCTCCACCTTCTTGATCTCTTCTCCCTGTAACCTCACTCTTCCACTTGGGTCCCTCTCATTCACACACATGTACTCTGTCTTACTGCGGCTAAACTTCATTCATCTCCTTTCCAGGACAAACCTCCACCTCTCTAGCTTCTCCTCCACCTGTTCCCTGCTCTCAGTACAGATCACAGTGTCATCTGCTAACATCATAGTCCATGAAGATTCCTGTCTAACCTTATCGGTCAGCTTGTCCATCACCAAAGCGAACAAGAAGGGCCTCAGAGCTGCAGTCCCACCTCCACCTTGAACTCCTGTCACACCTACAGCACACCTCACCACTGTCTTACAGTCCTCATACATGTCCTGCACCGCTCTCACATACTTCTCTGCCACTCCAGACTTCCTCATACAATACCACGGTTCCTCTCTGGGCATCCTGTCATAAGCTTTCTCCAGATCTACAAAAACACAATGCAGCTCCGTCTAGCCTTCTCTGTACTTCTCTATCAACATCCTCAAAGCAAACACTGCATCTGTAGTACTCTTTTTTGGCATGAAACCATACTGCTGCTCACATTGCTCCCTTAGACTAGTTTCAACTACTCTCTCCCATAACTTCATTGTATGGCTCATCAGCTTTATTCCTCTGTAGTTGCCACAACTCTGCACATCTCCCTTGTTCTTAAAAATGGGCACCAGCACACTTCTCCTCCATTCCTCAAGCATCTTCTCATTATCTAAGATCCTGTTGAACAACCCAGTCAGAAACTCTATCATCAGGACGGAGTGTCTTTCCACTGTTCATCCTCTTCAATGCCCTCCTCACTTCATCCTGACTAATCTTTGCTACTTCTTGATCCACAACAGCCATCTCTTCTAGTCTTTGTTCTCTCTCATTTTCCTCATTCATCAACTCTTAAAAGTACTCTTTCCATCTTCCCATCACACTACTGGCTCATCAATAGACTTCCACCCCTATCCTTAATAACCCTAACCTGCTGTACATCCTTCCCATCTCTCTCTCTCTCTCTGTCTTGCCAACCTATTGCCAACCAAGCATGCAAGTCATCCTAAGCCCCTTGTTTGGCCTTTGCCAAACCTCTACTTTCACCTTACGCGGCATCTCTCTGTACTCCTGTCTATTCTCCTCAGCCCTCTCAGTGTCCCACTTCTTCTTAGCTAACCTCTTTCCCTGTATACACTCCTGTACCTCCTCATTTCACCACCAAGTCTTCATATCTACTTTCCTTCCAGATGACACACCAAGTACTCTGGTAACTGTCTCCCTCTTGCAACACTCTTCCTTTTTCAGCTTCCACCATTTTGTCCTCTGCTCTGTCTTTGTCCTCTTCATCTTCCTCACCGCCAGAGTCATCCTACACACCACCATCCTGTGCTGTTTGGCTACACTCTCTCTTACCACTACTTTGCAGTCACTGATCTCCTTCAGATTACACCTTCTACACAAGATTCAGTCCACCTGTGTGCTCCTACCTCCACTCTTAATGGTCACCCTAGGTTCCTGCCTTGAACCCTGCTCCTAAACTTCTAACCTTGTTACCTTTCCACCTGGTCTCCTGGACACACAGTATGTCTACCTTCCTCCTCTGCATCATGTCAACCAACTCTCTTCCTTTTCCTTTCATAGTTCAACGTCCCTACTCTTAGTCCTATACTCTTGGCCTTCCTCTTCTCTCTCTTTCTACAAACACACTTTCCACCAATCCTTCAACCAACAGTAGTCCAATTTCCACTGGCACCCTGTAGGTATACAGCACCGATGGCGTTGACCGATCCAGTATGGAAGTCATAGATTTGATTCACATGTTTGATTTGGCAAAAGTTTTACGTCGGATGCCCTTCCTGACACAACCCTCTGTATTTATCCAAGCTTTGGACCGGCACAATAAGACACTGGCTTGTGCCCTCTTGTGGCTACATTAAAATTATCTTCAATAGATAGTAAACCACTTTATGACTGACTACAGTGAGTTATGCTAGCTTGACAGCTGGCCAATGAAATAATGTGTCCCTCTCTGGTGCTCAGTCGTGGTTTGCCCTAGGTCAAGCCTCTCTGACTCCTGCCAGACCACCATACATTAGCAACAGGCTTTACAGTGGTCCAGTAGCTTTACCCACTGGGATGGCGGATGTAACAAGCTATTTTCCACTTTTCATTCTGCTGTTTCCTACAGTTGAGCATCTCAGTGCTGATCAGGCCCATGAATCTAGAGTCCTTTCAACAAATTCTTTATTACTATTCCCTTTGGAGACAACCATGCCGTTTCCTTACCCTCTCTTTACAGAAATGACTCAACACCTAGTTCAGTGGTTCCAAAATGGGAAGATATATTCCATAATTCTTGTTAAATTTTACTAGGACTCTCAAGTGTCTGGGTTCACAGAGTTTCTCCTGCTTGCAATCCAGCTGACTAATGCTTCCACATAACCTCTCATATTATTCTCAGATTCCGTCCTACCAAGTATTTATATTACATTAGTTCTCCTGATATTCTCAGAACCTCCCCCTTCAAGTTTTTTTTTAATGTCCTGCTGATTATCGAGAACAAATAAAAATATATCTGTGTCTTATCACAGCTTTGGATTAGCCATCACTTAGGCCATATGAGAGTATAAGCAATATGTTATTTGCAATCCTACGTCTGCAACATAGGAATTGTCATTAGTGAACATTCAAAAATAGTGCATGTCCTAAAGGTGCTGACTAGATCAAAAACCCATGGAAAAACCCAAATGGCTGGAAACACTTATGAGCCATTCTCCTCCACTGTTTCAGTCTACAAATAAACTCCAGAGAATTTTCCAAAGCTGCAACAAAGTAAAAGAGAGAGTAGGAGATTGAGATAAAAAAAAATTTACCTTTAATTTGACTTTCTCATGCTATGTGCATTTACAATGTTTTCACATTATGTACTGAAATAGTATAATAACTGCAGAGGGGCTTTAGACTATGTCAGAAAAGCCCCCTTTTAATTAATGAGATGTTATTTTAGCTTGTTAGGTACTCTAACTAGCATAAAGTAGCATGATGTATGACTCTTAAATATGATCAAATTCACATATTATTCATTTTATAGTCACATGTCTTAACAGTTTTGAATTACTAATTACAAAGGAATTATACCATTAATGGCTGGTTGTTCATTGAGGTTAAACTAATGTCATCCAAGATAACGAAAAACAGTCCAGTCATGTCCAAAGGTAGATTCTTCAACCAGCTAATCAACTTACAATGATTTTGCTGAAGTTGAAAATTTCTCATGTAGATGTTAGTAATTTACAGAGTCTTCAACTCGGTCAAATAGTGCAGCGCTGACCGCAGACGTCCTGTTGTCAGCTGCTGATGATCAAGCACAGTACATTCTTCAGCTTTTAGAAATAGCCGGTGTTTGACCAGGTGTTTCCTAAGGTTGGATGGGTTACCGTGGCCAGCTTTGCAAACAATTGAGTGTTGTCTGCTTTGAGGTTCAAAAAAATGCAGCCACACTTCCAAAAGAATCGGAGAGACTATCATATAGTATTTTTATTCTAAATATAACTTAGGAGTTATAATTTTTTATATTTTTACCATTACTTTTATTCAATGGAAGTTATGTAGGTATGCTGCCACAAAAAAACAAACAAACAAACAAAGAAACAAACAGATAAATAGCAAGTCACAAATAGTGGCTTTTCCATGCTTCTGCTACACTCCTCACAATTTTTTTGATGATTCAAAAAAAATAGCTCCTTCACCCTTTTGTGGTGCAATAGGACTTTGTCCCCACATCATTGGATGACTCATTTGTGAAATGGCACTTAATGTACAATGAGAGGGTCCAGGGTTACATTGTATTTTTTCAGAAGACATCATTGCAAATAATTATGGACTCCAAGCAAGACCAAAGGATTTTTTGGTAGGATTTCAATCCCAGCATCTGCGTTCAGTAATAAAATTTGAGGATAAATTTTGAAATAAGTACGAAAACCTTTTCTACTTTTCCAGCTTTTGGACTTGAACACATCAGAAAAAGTAAGTGATCATCTCACACATGCAACTTTTGGATTACTTCATCATTTCAAAGTATTAGTTTATGTACAACATTAGTGAAATGAATTTCAAGTCTAATTAATTTTTGTAAAAAAGTTTTGGCCAATGAACAAATACTAAAAATTTGTTGTTAGAGACTTTGGATGAATTAAGCGTGCTGTCGTCACATAATTAAATTTCAACCTCAAGATAAGATCTGCACACTTGCCATGTAAAATGCTGTCAATACTGGAATGTTAGTGTTCAAACCAAAGTCATGTGGCTAAGGCAACGAGACAGCACTTGCAGTTATGGATATTTTTAATACAGCTGTAATGATATTGATCAAAACAGAAACCTCCCCAAGAAATGGAATCAACGTCCATTGTCCAGCACATTTGGAGACATAAAGTGTGGCTGCTCAATGTATGGATGTTAGAAACCTGATTGTGTTTCCTGATCTTAAAAAAATAGCAAAAATCAGAGCAAAGTCAGCAGAGAAGACAAAATAATATATAGTGGTAGATGCTGCTTCCAAATGTAGCCCTTATCGAAAATATAGCATGAGCTGAACAAACACAGGCCCTGTTTTATTGATGTACCAAAGAGACCGTTTACACTGGTTGTATAATAACCCATAAACAGCTGAAATGATTGGAGGAAATTGTTTTTTGTTAAGTTTCAGATACCTTGATTTTATAGATCCAATCTCCAAGTATGGCATCATGAACCAGTTTACAACATCTAGTTTGTGATTAAAACAAAAAAGGTTAACAGAGATCAGAAAAGACTCGTACTCTCCTGTGAATCTTTCACGTTTGAAGGAACTAATGTCAAAATAATAATAGCAGTATCCTAAGGCTTAGACTGTATATTATATGACGATTACAGATTTTGAGCCAGGGTTGTCTGGGAGAGACTCAAACGAGCCAGTAGCGCTCTTCAGGGGTCACTGCTTATGTCTGAGGGGAACATAAACAAAGCTGTTCAACTGCTTTACAGCTTTGGAGGGTTTACACTAAACACTAAATATAAGTAATACTTTGAGCAGTGCATGCTGCCTTGAACCCTATGATTATCTAGTTTTACTTCTTCTTCCTCAGGAAGCAATACTGAAAATAAGAGAAATTACAGATGCATGAAGGAGCAGAAAAGTAGTGAGGGAAAAATAACAAGTGAAGATGGAAATCTACAAAGTTTGCCAAATGGTTTGGTGGGATTGAGAGCCAGTATAGAGTAGCTGCTTCTCCTTGTGGTGCTGGTCTTAATCAGCATCACATCATGGGCTCATGAGCCGTGACGTGAGAGAGAGCCTATGAAAAACACACAACACATAGTTGTTTCAGAATGAAAGAAGAGACGCAGTGGCCAGTGTATTGCTTGTTTTTTGAATGAGTGTGTGTGTGTGTGTATGTGTGTGTGTGTGTGTGTGTGTGTGTGTGTGTGTGTGTGCGTGCATGTGCGTGCATGTGAGTGTGTGTGCACAAGTGAGAACAACAGAATTTTGTAATTAAACCCGTTTCCCATACAATTGAGTAACAAGGGATAACCTCAATCTTCATTCATCTAACAAAGGACCAAACTCTCATGAGAATGAGCGTGTCAGTTAAATGGTTTCTCATACCCTTCACCAAAGACTGAGAATAACTCACTACTGGAAATGAGAAGACTTCTGGTATAACTGTAATTAGGTATAACTGCATATGTACGTAGAAGTGTATTCCAATGTTTAAAAAAAATTCTTTTATTAATTCTATTTAATTTCCCCCAATTTAAGCAATTACAAATTCTATGAAGTATCAGCATATTTGAAAATGCCTTCCAACCGAATAATAAAACCATAATACACCACATATTCCACACTTACTTATAATTGCATTGTAGCCTGTCTAAATAATATCAATGGAATATTAAGTACGGTACTAAAAAAATTATTGACAGCACCCTATTTTACCATGATAATGCTAGCTGGTGAAAGATTTTGTGTTGAAATCAACAGAAGGAGAGCTAATAAGTTGTTAATAACTCCTGCTTTGTGACTGTTGACAGTTTATGATCAACAGAGTGAGTGGTCTTACATGGATGGAATTTTAACATTGAACAAAAAAAAGAAACATAAGTTTGTGTGGAAAACAAATCTTTAAAATGAAAGATAAAGAACCAAAAAGAAAAAGAACTTTTTCCTCTAAAAAAAAATCTTTGGTTATGATTGTTTAGAGCGGTGCTATGGAAATTGAGGCATGTGTGGTAACAGCGGCCATTCCAACAAAAATATGTGGCTGCCTTTTAAGATCTGACTTTGAACTATCATGGTTCATAACGAAATGCTTCCATAACTAGGAATGCACAACAACTTAAACAGCACACTCATGTAACTCCTATTTTAGAATCACATACGTATGTTCCTGTGGTAAAACTAGAGCGATGAACAACTTGGCTCAGTATTAAGATTAATTATTAAACCAGCCCTAACCTTAATTCTAACCCTAAGCCTAACCCTAACCACAAGTTGTATTTGACCAGAAACCAGATACTGTGTCACTGAAAAGCAAACGACACAAAGTAGAAAATCGAAAAATCGAATACTAGAAATTTCATAGAAATTTGTATTAATTCTAGTATTTCTAGCATTATTGGCTATAATAATTTTTGATTATTATAGTCAATAATCACAAATAACAATACTCTTGTGAAACTGATCCATAAAAGCAATACCCAAGGAGTAAATGACATTGACAACAATGCAGTGGCAGTTACAACATGGCCAGGTATCCCTGGCAACCGGGAAAGTTGCCAGGGCAGAGGGGACTCAACATTATACAATTTTGCAAATGGAACGGTGTGATTTAATGTTATTTTGTTTTTTTCTATTTTGGATTACATTAAAAAGGGATTAAATACAAAATTGGGTGCTTTGTTCTATTAGTTCTACAAGCTCCTTCATGAATGAGAAGAAAAAAAGTCAATAGGCAAGACTGTATCTCATGCTATAGTGTGGACTGTGCAATGAACATGAAGCCAGGAGAGTCTATACAAGGTGAAAGCAGAGGCAGGATATACAGTGCAGTTTTCCCTGCACTGTTTCAAGTCATTATCAGGCAGCTGTGGTGAACCAAACCTCAGCAGCTGTAAAACAGCCGACAAGCTTCCTATTGCAAAGCTGTTTATTTGCTTGTTCTACCTTTCAGGAGAAGATACACTGTGTCATTTCATGCCAACCACACAACCCAGTTTATGCAGAGATACACACCACAGTACGTGCATTCACTCACACACATGTCCTCTCACACGCTGGACAGATGACCAAGAGATAGACACCCAAAAAAAGGGAAAACATGCTCTCTCACACAGGAAGCAAATGTAGGATCAGTTCAGGACCAGATTTGACTTCTTGACACCCAGTAGCTCTGCATGGTGATGGATTGTGACATGTCCCAAAAGAAAAAGAAATGACAATGTAGCAGCACTAGAGGGGCACTACTGGAGTATATTATCAAAAAAAACAAAAAAAAACATGCATGTTAAAACCTCTTCTTGGTGGATGAAATATTTACATTTTAGTTCTTATTAAATTTGATTTTTAACGAGCTATGACTGATTTATAGATTTATACGAATGCTTTATGGTCATGTATAGTCGATTTATCTATAAATCTGAACATTTATACTGTGCATTCAGGTATCAAAAGACAAAAAAAGGCTGCAACTAATTAAAAACTTCATGCTGGAGTAATCAATTTACCATTTTACCTTCACTAAATAAGTTAATTTGTTCTCTGACTTTCAACTCAGAGTAAAAATAATGGGAGACTGTGGATAGTCTGTGCTCAAAGTAAAGCACTAACTCATTTCACCTTTTCCGTGATGCAACTTGTCCATTTTTTCAAAGCCTGTATACACAAAGAACTCACCATATATTTGAGCATTTGAAAATGTCATCCTTCTTTTGAAAATCTGAAATAGTTAATGCTTACAAAGCAGCCAGTGTCTATATTTCACACCCTAAAATCTTTCTGCCTCCTTAATTTTGTGCTTTGGCTTTGCCTGGTTTGTGTTTGAATGTTTGATCAGAGCTCTGTGCACAACATCCTGCTCATGTATTTTTGTGGATCATTTTTATTGGGAACAAATCATTTATTTTTCCTGGAAGTGAAGTGATTTATGGGTCCACTTTTTTTTTTGAGACCCCTGTTAACCCACCAAATATGTGCACATACAACGCTTGCGTGCCCACAGAAACACACGGACCCACACACAGATTTGTTCACTTTTAAAAAATGCAGTCAGATTCATAAATAAAACTGGCATTCCCTCACAGACATAGTCTCTGACACCCCAAAAAGATTTACTGTGAGGACCCCCCACTGCATCTCGCCCTCTTAGTCTGCAGATTTTTACAAAAATTGTCCAATGGCTAGCATGAATTTGCTTGTGAAGGAGCAAATGAAGATGTGGATTTGGATTTTTGCCATGGACCACTGGAAGCAGTGCTCAAAAGTATGGCTTTATTGCGCCCTGAAAAATGCAGAGTCCACACAAAGCAACTTCGAGCCACCAGCAAGCAGCAGCATGTCGTAATTGTGTTTGGAAAAAAATTACATTACATTTGTCTTATTGTGACAAATGAGACCGCAAAGAAGTTTTAAGTGACTGAATTGGTAAAAATTGTCAAATGCAAATAAAGGACAAATAAGAATGAAAGATGAACTGCTTTACCTAGTGCAGATCTGAGGCTGATCAGATGAGTCTCAAATGTCCATTTTTTATTTTTTACTTTTTATTTTTTAATAAAAACCCTTCTGCTTAAGGTAACAACGTGTCTCTTTATCTGCTGCCTACCCTCGAGACAGCATTATGTCAAAATCTGATTCTGTGCTTTGAGTCAAGCTAACAGTGCAGCTTCAGAGGTTGAAATTTTCCTGGTTAATAGTGTTGGTTGAGATTAAACTATGTAAAAAAATCACTGCATACTATAAAATTGTATTGATATTCATTGCCCCCTCAAAATAAATTTGTAATTTCATGGCCTCATGGCTTTTTCTCCACTTACTGTTTCATAGAGTCAAATAAAGTTTTGTTGAATTGAACCCCAATACAGGATGAACTGTTTCAGTGTGTCTGATTATCTGACGTTTCATCTGGTGGTCATCATTTCTTCTAAATTTCAATTAGGTAATAAAACATGAAAAAATGCAAGATAAAGTAATGACATCCCAACCGCTTAAGGTGTCTGATGCAAGCTGATTTTCTCAGCTAAGATGCTGACGAATTAGTAGCACATCTCTTGGCTTTTATCTTTTTTTCTTATTCTTTGGAATTTGCCATTTTAATATTGGTGATTTTCATGTGAAAGCCAGACTCAACTGGAACACCCCACCTGAATATCTATCCATTGAAAATATGTTGGTTTGTCATTTTTAGGACAGCACTGAAGTTGCACAATTGTCCATTTTATGATACAGGTACATTGATTAAATCCCAATTACTGTACTTGTCTTTAATTATTTTAATCTTGATCTTAGAGTTACTTGTTTTGATCTTGAATTGCATAAAGCACTTGGTAACTGAGTAGAACACCCTTTTTATTCTCTGTAACAAACACACAATTCAAACAATAAACATTATAACATCACCAGGTCAACAGGAAAATGCCATGTTGACCTGGGTTCAGTCTCCCATTTCCAATGTCCCAGATCTGCTTGTAAAGACAGATAGTCCATGTTATCACAATATGCAAGACCGATAACCTGACAGTCAATAGATTTCCAGGTTTGAAACCTGAGTTCGGCTTTCTGCTGGGGACAATGGATGGACTTCAGTTGCAGAGGAATTATCAGGCAGTGGCAGAGATTATTACTTAAGAGTCTCAGGTTGGGAATAAGAGGTTTTTGATTTTTATCTCACCAAAAGAGACACACAAAGGAAGGAAAGTAGACAAATATTTGTAAGTTTGTCGTAAATTAAAATATACAAGTTGACGTTGAAAGCAAAAGATCAAATTCAATACAGTGCGCCCTCGTTACTCGTGGTTAATGCGTTCCAGGAACCACACGCGATTATCGAATTCCGCGATAAAGCGATTAACTATTTATCTTATTATTTAAGATAATTTAAACATTGATGAACCCTCCCCATACTGATATCAAACCACCTTCTATCTGTATTACCTTTTCCCACACTCTGATAGACCGTTTAAAGCACTTTTGTGTCTCACGGAAGTCCGAGACTCACAGAATGTAGCACACCTCCGGATGCTATCAGCCAACAGAATGCGCGTACGGTGACTGCCTACCAAAAATCCGTGATGAGGTAAAGTCGCGAGCATTGACGTGCAAATGCGTGAGGTTGCACTGTAATTTAATATTGCTTAAATTTTCAAAACACCCAAAATGTACTAGATGGTAGTATTAATACTGAATCCTGAAACCCCCTTGGCTTTTTAGTAGAGCTTCAGTAAACAACTAGACCTTATTATTATTAATTTTTATTTGCATCTAAAATAATTCCAACCTTAAGAAATGTGAAATGAAAATTAATTTAATTTGCTTTAAATTGTTTCTCATAATTATTTCCAGGAAAGAAGTATAGAGAAAGGAAGTTCAGAAAATCTGTAAACATAATGTGAATGAAAATGTGAAAACATGAAACATTTATTTATGCTGTAATAATTTTAGTTAACAACTTTCATAGTTTTGTCCTGTGGAATGAACTCTGTATTCTTTCACAAAATACTGAATGGGAGATCAATCTTGCTCGCAAACCAAATAATCACTATCAACCACAGCATGCATATTCAATTTAACTTGCACACACACACACACACACACACACACACACACACACACACACACACACACACACACACACACACACACACACACACACACAAGGATACCTGTACGCATGACACCATGTGAAGCAAGAGGGAGGTGTCAATGTTGAGCTTTTGAAGTGAAAAGTGGGCTGGAATATTCCAGCAGGTAAATGTTAGTGATACTGTACAACCCCCCGTCGGACAGCTTTTCTACTCAGGTAGACATTCCTGCAACCACTTCACCATTTATCTTTGCAAAAGGTAGGAAATAATCTGAAAATCTGTGAAATTTATTATTTCTCCTGTGCTGCAGATCAGAAATCACAATGTCAAGCTATCAAATTCAATGTCAGATCCACAGAATTCCAAGAATCTGTTTTCTGTGTACATGTGTATGATATAAGGATATACGTATGTATAAGCATTGTTGTCTTCAACAAACATTTAGATACTAACATTCATTCACATATTATAACTGTCTATTGACGGAAATGTGTCATATTAACATTGTTGACGACTTAACTGAACGCATACTTTTATACAAAATTAGAGGTTGCTAGGTATCTGAAGTTGTCACACGCAGTTGAAAATAAAGTGATAGTTTTTAGGCGATGGAACAATTGGTAATCTGAGCCACAGGATTAAGAGCAGCAACACAACGCTGGAATGCTTAAAAAGCAAAACGAGATGTGGTCAAGGTGATATGCAATGTTTGTGATCATGTTTCACAGCAGATTGATGAGATGTTGAAATACTATTGATGCATTTGGTGCAGTTCTGTTCTCTGAAATCATTGAGCAAAGAATGCCTTTGAATGATATAACTGCATTAAGAAAAGATGAGTGTTGTTTTAAGAAGACAAGAATGAGTAAAGCAGCATCACTGCTGACAAAACAGGCTGCTGACTGTTTCATAAATACGAGAATTATGCAAGACTAGTAAATCTTGAAGGTTGTGTTAGCCTTGATGGAAAATCCTAGTGGTGGTCACAAATGAAAATCAGAAACAGCAAAACAGAGAGGTACTGTGCTGGATCCAATGAATCCTACAACTAAAAGGTTAATTCCTGTTTGTTCTCAAGTGCTTCCTCTTTAAATGCAAATTTAGTGATTTGTGATGAAGCAAAACCAAACCAAACATGCTGTGGTCCACTTGACTCTTTGAAGCTTGGATAAGTCATTAACCTTCAGGAACAGGCTGAGACACAGATTCGCCTCATGGACACTTACTTTTAAAACTGCAGACATCAGAGGAGGTTGAAATTTTTCGATAAACTCCTCTGGAAAAATTCATGACAAAAATGGTGTGATCTGAACACTGCTGTCAAACAATTAATTTGGTAGAAATATTTAGCAGTGTTAAGGCTTCCAAGGTCATTGAAGGTGGTAGATAGCCCCAAGGCATAGCTAAGACCAACCACCCATGTACACAGTTCTGTTCCTCTGACCCACAGATGGGTGGCACAATGTCATTTGCAGTAAGTGAGCATGTAATGGAGTTGTAAGTGCCCCAAGCAGGGGAAGCCAATTGCCCAAGTTGTTTCCAGAGTTCATCCCTTGATTCCTATTGTCAACGGTGGATGACAGACTTTAGACTACAAACAAATCCACCGGGAAAAAAAAGTTTCTGTGAAAAAAAGCGACTCAAACTTCGAAAATCTAAAGAAACACATCTCTGTTCACAGGAGAGCAGCAGAAAGGTCAGGATGTGTTTTGGTGCGGAGTGGTTGTCCTCTGTGATGTTTTGTACACAGAGCTGCTTGTTTCAGATCATAAGCTCCACGAATTGGCAGTGTGTGTGTGGAGAAAACAGCTCAACCTAGTGGGTCAACACAACACAGGGAACTATCAGGGCCGGCTAATACGTGTGGTTTGGAATGTAAAATTGCTTAAATTGTTACTGAGGCAGAGCTTTTTAATGTTATGTATAATGACTTTCTATTCTTTTCTTGATATGTAAAAGAATTATATATACAGTATATTACAATTTTATGACGATCAGAACCTGGGCTATGTACGGTGGACATTAACCACAGGTTTCTCTTTACCATTTACCAATTATCAAACAATTGATTAAAAACAACTTTTTGATATGGTAAATGAGATTCTTTTGTGGTAAAAATCACTTACACAGTTACTTGACATATACACATGTGTTTTTCGTGGTTAGTTGAGTAAAACTGAATATATATATATATATAGTTACCTGTGAATGCTGCAGTCAACAAAGCATCTTCAGGATTTCCAGTAGGATGCTGCCTTTCTGTCCTGTCATCCATATCAGGGTCTTTAGGAGGGGATTATGAGAAACTAGTAGGACATTATTTTCTATGACCTCATGGAGTGAGCTCCACAGTTTGGCAATGGGAATGTTTGCGGTAGCCAGGAGAAAGTGGAGTCTGTGACTGAAGCCCAGTTCACTCAGTCAGATAGCGGTGATTCAAACCCATTTTTGTTTTGGGCGTAGAGGATGCTCTCAGTGGTTTGGCTATGATTGACCCGTCCTCTGCCTGTGATCGCGCCATTGCACTATTCTAGTTTCCACTTTCATTTTTCCTTCTCAGCTTAGACCAGTTCGGTCCAGTGGAACTTCCGTTGTTGGCGTTCTGACAGTTTTTTGACCTCCACCCAGAGAGAAAGTCTTGGGCCAGTGCTTTGCTTAGCAGCAACGTTTGTATGGAAATATTAATGCTTGTCTGCAGAGAGTTACATTAACGGAGCAAAACATATCCCATGTGGCACATCAAAGTACTCATCACTAAACAATTATTTTTGATAAAATTAAAGAAAATTTTCTGCACATACACATATTAGGTGTACACAAGTTAGGTGTATTAAGATGGGATGCATTAAAACAGAATGTCCTGCTTCCTATGTAATCTCAGTGCAACAAAGTAGTCTTCTTTTCCTTTCGGCTTTTCCCTTCAGGGGTCGCCACAGCAAATCAGTTGCCTCCATCTAACCCTGTCTTCTGCATCCCTTCTCTCACACCAACTACCTTCATGTCCTCTTTCACTACATCCATAAACCTCCTCTTTGGTCTTCCTCTAGGCTTTCTGCCTAGCAGTTCAGAACTCAGCATCCTTCTACCAATATATTCACTATCTCTCCTCTGGACATGTCCAAACCATCTCAGTCTGGCCTCTCTGACTTTATCTCCAAAACCTCTAACATGTTCTGTCCCTCTGATGTACTCATTCCTGATCCTATCCTTCCTGGTCACTCCCAAAGAGAACCTCAGCATCTTCTGTCTCTAAACCAAACAACATTGCTGGTCTCACCACATTTTTGTACACCTTTCCTTTCATTTTAGCTGAAACTCTTCTATCACACATCACACCTGACACTTTCCTCCACCCGTTCCATGCTGCCTGTACACACTTCTTCACCTCTTTTCCACACTCTCCATTGCTCTGGACTGTTGACCCTAAGTACTTAAAATCCTCCACCTTCTTGATCTCTTCTCCCTGTAAACTCACTCTTCCACTTGGGTCCCTCTCATTCACACACATGTACTCTGTCGTACTGCGGCTAACCTTCATTCCTCTCCTTTCCAGGACAAACCTCCACCTCTCTAGCTTCTCTTCCACCTCATCTGCAAACATCATAGTCCATGGAGATTCCTGTCTGACCTCGTCTGTCAGCCTGTCCATCACCATAGACCATGGTCCTACTGCGGCTACATTCAGTCCAACAAAGTAGTATAGAACGAAAAAGAACTAAGCAACACAGTTGACTGTTGTAATGGGTTTTATTCTCTCCAGGCAACTGTCTAATTAAGATTAAATGTACTGACAGTACTAAGAAAAAGGGGAAAAAAACATACATGCTAAACTTTCCTAGATTTCCATCAGTAAAATTACCCTCTGTAGCAATCAAAGTGCTGATAGTAACTGCTGGTAATTTTTGTCCCATTTTACCTTCTGTTCTTGTTTTCAACAGTGCTGCTTCATTATTGTAGCTTATTTATAGTAAATGCTACTGTATGGTGACCAAAAGGTTATGCATTTCCAGTGATCAGTCAGTGTTTTGAGACTGCTGTTGTTTCCTCTAACAACCTTGGGTGGAAAAAAAGGCGGAAAATGAAAAAAAGTTTAGGCAAACAGATTTTCTGTATCACGGCAATAGGGAAAAAGCCTTATTAAAGCATTCAAAATGATACAGATGTAATATATGCATGAAAAGACACATTTCTACAATATCCCCTATTTGAGCACAAGCAAAAATGTTATACTGACAAACATGAGTTATGTAGGGTTTTGTTTTTTTGTAAAAGACAGCTTGTGTATCCTATATCCAAATGTGGGTCAGACATCTAACAGCTTTCAGAAGCTGTTGTTAGCAGAGTTGGCTGTCTGCTCTTGCTGTCATGACCTGCATTGCTCTAATGACCTCCCCTCAGTGTTTTAGGTTAGCTAAACAACAAACAACTACAAAGCTCTTAGTCCATATTGACAGACGTTAGAATGTTCCTGTTTTGGTTTGATCCAACTGATTTACAATTGAGGTATGATAGAGAACTATGTCTAAATGTTTACAGTCAATGCATTCATTACGCCTTTTGTTTATTATGTAACACTCATTGACGATATATCTAAATATTCCTTTCTATATTCTCTACAGATTCAGAAAGATGCATAAACAATACAAATCAGTGAGTCCCACTGATGAAATCAGCATCAATACTGAGAATGGACCTCGACCAACAAAAAGCCGCTACATCCGTAAAGAAGGCACCTGTAATGTTGTGTTTCGCCACGTTCCAGAGGAGTGGCTGCTGTTTGTAACAGACATCTTTACCACTTTGGTGGAAATCAGATGGAGAGTGATGTTCCTGATCTTTGCCCTATCCTACATCTTGTCTTGGCTCTTCTTTGGCGTTCTGTTTTGGGTGATAGCTCTTGCTAATGGTGACGTCAAAGACCACACAAATGAACCTTGCATGTACGAGGTGCGTAGCTTCACAGCGGCTTTCCTCTTCTCTCTAGAGACACAAACCACCATTGGCTATGGCTTTAGAGGGATGTCTGAGAACTGCATGGTTGCCATCATCATTGTCACTATACAAGACGTGATCAGCTGTTTTATTGACACATTTGTTATTGGCATCGTTGTCGCCAAAATGGCATCAGCCAGGAAGAGGGCACAGACAGTGGGTTTCAGCAACTGTGCTGTTATAAATCTCCATGACGGATCCTTGTGTCTTTCCTGGAGAGTTGGGGACTTCCGCAGGCACCACCTGGTGGAAGGGACAGCTCGAGCACAAATTGTCCATTCGACTGTGCATGCAACTGGAAAAGTGGACGTGGCATATGAAGATCTAGTCATTCAGCAGAAGGAAATCATTTTGGTCACACCTACCACAGTATTTCACAAGATCGAACCTAGCAGCCCTCTGTACAAGATGAGTTTGGTAGATTTGAGGAATGCTGACTTTGAGCTGGTAGTGTCTTTTACCTACACTGACGACTCCACGGGTATGCTTCATCAGACCCGAACCTCATATACCCCAGTTGAAATCCTCTGGGGTCACCTGTTCCAAGAGATGATCAGGGTCAGCAGAAGGCACTATAGGGTGGATTATACCTTGTTCAATCACACTGCTAGGGTGTTGGTGCCTGAGGTCAGTTCTGAGCAGTACGATCACAAGAAACGACTGCGCCTCTCTCCACGACCTTCACCTCGATCTTCCCCTGGACATTCACCTAGATCTTTCCCACGCTCCTTTCCAAGGTCGCAACAAAAAAATCATGAAGATAAACTGAAACTGCCAACAGTAACTGTGGAACTTGTGAATCATAGTCACCCTAAGCCAACTGAGTCAACATCTCAAGGAAACAATTAAAGGGGGACATTTTGACTCTTCCAAACAAACTTACAAATGATACATAGGGCAGAAAGATGTTGTGCATTTTTTAAGAACTCACAAGTGAAGAGGAATATTAAAGATGCTACAGAATCTCAACTATCTCTCTGGTGATGGTGACAATTCTGGCTTCTGTGTAGCGTGTGATTTGTTAAGACACTTTATCCTTAGTGATACTCAACTTTTGTCAAAGCTTGGAGTTCAATCACTTCCACTAAACTTACAGGTGACACAAATCTTCCTCATTGTGCGTAAAAAGAGATTGTATGAAAAATCATTTGTTAGTATGTTAGTGGTGGTGGAATCCCATTTGGTCAGTTATTACCAGACAACAATGTTTTCACACAAAACTACTGTAAATTATTTGATCTTCAAGCTGTTTATTGCATAGGATTTTTGTAAACGACAAACATTTGGATTGTGTTTCTTGTCGTAGAACAAAAGTTCTGAATATGAAGGACATTTTGATTTCAGATGGACAGAATTAACTAAACACTGCTCTGTAAATGCAAATATGTGTAAAATGTGTTTGTCTAATCACCTATTAAAAAAAGATCAGTTCAAAGAATGTGATGGTATTCGGGTGATCATGCCAATGCTGGATCCCAATGTGGGTAGTGGTAGTCCTGTATATATTTATTTAATGAAATTTCACTTCTTCAGAGAAATTAAATCAACTCATCATTGGTCCAAGTTTCACTCCTATAGAACATTTGAAATATCATGCCGACAATCTAACATACAAACAAACTTAAACAAAATATGTTTACAAAAAAAAAATATTCCTGACATTTGAAATTCTACCTAAATACAGCAGAATATACGTCATTACAGTACACTGTCTGAGAACAGGTGCATTAATTTTGGAAGTACAGTACAAGAAAAATTAGAAATTGTACAACTAGAAAGTTGCACAACTCCAGCAGCCATAATATTTTTGAAGATAACCTAAGGTACAAAACGGTTCATTAAGGTATTTGCACTATGTGATAAAAGCAGCTTAAATATATCTTCACTCTGGATGAAGGAAGACATAAATTAATACACAAAGCATATTTTCATTAGTAATTTCAGAACTGAAAAATTTCAATGTGTGGCATTGACCATCACTCGGAAAACATTCCAGTATATCACCTGACTTGGACTACAAAGCTCTGCAGTGTGCACGATACTATCTATCTATCTATCTATCTATCTATCTATCTATCTATCTATCTATCTATC